>NW_025052392.1:0-11388 GCF_019279795.1 Protopterus annectens | reverse complement strand
TAAAATGGAAAAAAACTGGGTTTTTTTCTATATTAATAATGGCACTAGGTGTTGTATTAGTAATGGTACTAGGTATTACATTAATAATGGCACTAGGTATTGCATTAATAATGGCACTAGGTGTTATATTAATAATGGCACTAGTTGTTCTGTTAATAATGGTACTAGGTGTTGTATTAATAATGGCACTAGGTGTTGCATTAATAATGGCACTAGGTTTTGTATTAATAATTGTACTAGGTGTTCTATTAATAATGGAACTAGGTGTTATATTAACAATGGCACTAAGTGTTGTGTTAATAATGGTAGTAGGTGTTCTATTAATAGTGGTACTAGGTGCTCTGTTAATAATGGTACTAGGTGTTGTATTAATAATGGTACTAGGTGTTGTATTAATATAGGCACTTGGTGTTGTATTAATAATGGCACTAGGTGTTGTATTAATAATGGTAATAGGTGTTGTATTAATAAAGGTACTCTGTGATGTATTAGTATAGGCTCTCTGTGTTGTATTAATAATGGTATTAGGTGTTGTATTAATAATGGCATTAGGTGTTGTATTAATAATGGTACTAGGTGTTGTAATAATAATGGTACTAGGTGTTTTATTAATAATGGTACAAGGTGTTGTATTAGTAATAGCACTAGGTGTTGTATTAATAATGGTACTAGGTTTTGTATTAATAATGGGACTAGGTGTTGTATTAATAATGGCACTCGGTGATGTATTAATATAAGCACCCAGTGTTGTATTAATAGTGGTACTAGGTGTTGTATTATTAAAGGTACTCGGTATTGTATTGATATATGCACTCAGTGTTGTATTAATAATGGCATTAGGTGTTGTATTAATAATGGTATTAGGTGTTGTATTAATAATGGTACTAGGTGTTGTATTTGTAATGGCACTAGGTGTTGTATTAATAATGGTACTAGGTGTTCTTTTAATAATGGTACTAGGTGTTGTATTAATAATGGCAGTAGGTGTTATATTAATAATGGCATTAAGTGTTGTATTAATAATAGTACTAGGTGTTGTATTAATAATGGTACTAGGTGTTTTGTTACTAATGGCCGTAGGTGTTGTAATAATAATGGTTCTAGGTGTTGTATTAGTAATTGCATTAGGTGTTATATTAATAATGGTACTAGGTGTTGTATTAATAATGGCACTAGGTGTTGTATTAATTATGGCACTAGTTGTTGTATTAATAATGGCACTAGGTATTACATTAATAATGGCACTAGGTGTTCTATTAATAATGGCACTAGGTATTGTATTAATAATGGTACTATCTATTATATTAACAATGACACTAGGTATTATATTAATAATGAGACTTGGTGTTGCATTAATAATGGTACTAGATGTTCTGTTAATAATGGTGCTAGGTGTTCTATCGATAATGGCACTAGGTGTTGCATTAATAATGGCAGTAGGTGTTGTGTTAATAATGGCACTAGGTGAATTAGTAATAATGGCATTAGGTGTTGTATTAATAATGGTATTAGGTGTTGTATTAATAATGGTACTCTGTGTTGTCTTAATATAGGCACTTGGTGTTGTATTAATAGTGGCACTAGGTTTTGTATTAATATAGGCACTCAGTGTTGTATTAATAATGGCATTAGGTGTTGTATTAATAATGGTACTAGGTGTCATATTAATAATGGTACTAGGTGTTGTAGTAATAATGGTACTAGGTGTTGTATATGTAATGGCACTAGGTTTTGTATTAGTAATGGTACTAGGTGTTCTTTTAATAATGGTACTAGGTGTTGTATTAATAATGACATTAGGTGTTGTTTTAATAATGGTACTAGGTGTTGCATTATTAAAGGTACTAGGTGTATTAATAATTTTACCAGGTGTTGTTTTAATAATACTACTATGTGTTGTATTAATAATGGTACTAGGTGTTGCATTAATAATGGCACTAGGAGTTCTATTAATAATGGCACTAGGTTCTGTATTAATAATGGCACTAGGTGTTGTATTAGTAATGGTACTAGGTATTACATTAATAATGGCACTAGGTATTGCATTAATAATGGCACTTCCAATATGCCAAATAAAAATTTGTCACAATTTCTACTACTTTTTAAATGCTTACATAAGGCATTTTTTTCATCTCCTTTTTTCAAACAGTAATAATATAAATCATATATTCTGTTCCGGAGATTACTATCAGTTTTCCCTACATAGTAACAAGCACATTGCGTGCAAATAGCCAAAAAGACTAAATGGGAAGTTCTGCAATTTCCCTTTTTAAACATAATTTTAGTTGAATTTATGTCTTGTAATACCACGCTATTGTAGTTAACAATATATTTGCACTGATTGGACGTTCCACATTTAGTTGTCCCTAACTTATGATCTTTATTCTTATTTAACAAATATTTATATTCATATTCATTCTTCAAATTCATAGCATTACTATGTACGAATGTAGGTTTGGCCCCTATTTCATCTAAAATTCTCTTGTCCATTTTAAACACATTCCAATGTTTTTCAATGAATGTTTTTATATTCCTAGTATTTGTACTGTATTTCAAAATACATGCCCTAGAATATTTACCTCCTTCAACCTCCAATTGAGTAACTACTGGTGTAGGGATGGTTCTTTCCTTAACTCCTACTATGGCTTGATATTTTGCATCTCTATTACTCAAAACATAGTCCCTTATTTCATTGATCATGTCTTCAGGGTACCCCCTCCCTCTGAACATATTACCTATTAATTTTAGTTCCTCTATTAAATCCGATACTTCAGAGGTCATTCTGGCTGCTCTAATAAATTGTCCCTTTATGATACTCCTTTTTTGTATGTATGAATGGCAGCTGTCAAAATGTAAATATGAATTACTATATGTATCTTTTCTATGTATTCTAGTGCTAAATCTGTTATTCCCCACACTAACTTCAGTGTCCAAATAACAAATTTTTTGGAGTCCTTACTAATTGTAAATTTCAAATATGGACTTCTGGAATTCAAATACTCCATAAATTCCAATAATCTAGTTTCACCACCATTCCATATCAAAAAGACATCATCCAAAAACCTAGTGTATAGGTCTATGTATTGCAGCCAGTCAGTTTTCAAAATATATTCATTCTCCCAGTCAAGTAGGAATAAATTAGCAAAAATCGGAGCACAAGATACCCCCATGGCAACCCCTTTACATTGCCTGTAGTACTCGCCTTCAAAATACACATAATTATGCTTGAGGACGATGTCCACAAATTCTAAGGCCAAAATTTTCTTTTCTGCATTCAATGTACTGTAATTATCCATACTATTGTTAAATCTATACATTCCTTCTTCTATAGGGATGCAAGAGAACAAGTCCACCACGTCTATAGTGACCAATAAAATGTTTGATTTACATAATCCAGGTGTTAAACGCCTCAAAAAATCCCATGAATCCTTCAGTAAGTGTTTTGCATTATTATAAGTAGATTTTAACCACTTATCTACCACTTTACCAAACTGAAACGTTTTAGATTTATTACCAGATATAATAGGACGTAAGGGGGGGGGTCAAATATGTCCTTATGTACCTTAGGAATACCTATTATAGTACTAATAACTGGTGATTCATTTTTCAAAAAATGGTACAAATCTCTGTCTACCCTTTCTTCTATCAACAAATCTTCTAAAAATAGATCTATTTTCCTATACCCCATATTCACTTCATTAATAGGGGAAATCTCATAGTTCCCTGAATTTAAGAGTATGGAATTAATCTTATTAATGTACTCATTGGTGTCATATATGACAATACCCCCACCCTTGTCCGGTTTCATAATCCTTACCTGGTTATTTTCTTTAAATTCTTCCAAAAGCTTAAATTCATCATAATCTAAATTATATTTTCTCCTTTCATGTTTAATCCTGTTGGCATATGCATTCATTTCATCTATAACTAGTTTTTCATATATAGCTAAAATATTATTTAAAGGTGGAGTGTATGTACTTCTAACTGTAAACTCATTCCTACTTTTCATACCCTTGCTTCCTAATGCTAACTGCAAATTTAACTTTCTCACATATTTTTTAAAATCTAATATATTGCCAATTAGATTAAAATTCCTATTAGGAATGAATTTCATTCCTTTGGTGAATAACTTGAAGTGGACTTCATTAATCTCAACATTTGTGTAATTGAATATATTGAATTCCCCCAAACTGTAATGAACTGCATTGTGTTTTAAAATGTCCTGTCTACGTGTCTTGCCACTTGTCTTTGTTTTTTTACTGGACTCTGTTCTCAGTCTTTTTTCCATCTCTGGGGAGCCCTGTTTCTCATTTCTCCTGTTTCTTTCCAAGTATTCCTTTCCCCTAAAAAATCATCATCTAGCATAAAATCATTCCTTGAATTTATACATAAATCCCTTACCTCTTTTCCTACTCTTTTATTCTCAACATTAAATTTATGGTTATCATAACGTACAGACCCCATTCTTTTATTAGCAGGATTTTTATTATTTGACCACTTATATGCTTCCTTATTAGCATATTGTTCCCTATCCCTGTGCATTTTTTTACATTTCCTTGTATATTGTTTGTCAATAATTTTCTCTACCCAAGTAAATTGACTATTATACAATGTTTCATTTTCCTCAAACAACAAGTCTTCAGTTATTTGAGCATTTAACTCTTCTACCTCTGTTAACAACTTACAAATTTTCTTATCATTGCAAGAAATTATAAACTTCATAAAGGTTATACCAAAATCATTAAACATAGTATTACATTGCTCTATATTTTCTATATTCAACTCCACACCAATTGGCATTTTAAAAAATCTCAGTCCCATAGGGACTAGGTTAGAATCCATACATTGCATTAAATATGCATTATCCAATTGTGTACTTTTAAGCAACCTTAACTTATTACCAAGCAACATAATATTGTCCTTTAATGTTCCACTGGTCTCATACGAAGCTTTGGATTTACTTTTAGCATTGCATTCAGTCCCAAAGTCCAAATTATTACATAGAAACTTTTGAATGTAATACTAGGTGTTGTATTAATAATGGTACTAGATGTTGTATTGACAATGGTACTAGGTGTTCTATTAATAATGACACTAGGTGTTGCATTAATAATGACACTAGGTGTTGTATTAATAATGGCACCAGGTGTTGTGTTAATAATGGTACTAGGTGTTCTATTAATAATGGAACTAGGTGTTGTATTAATAATGGCACTAGGTGTTGTATTAATAATGGTACTAGGTGTTCTATTAATAATATTACTAGGTGTTGTATTAATAATGGTACTAGGTGTTCTATTAATAATGGCACTAGGTGTATTAATAATGGCACTAGTTGTTGTATTAATAATGGTACTAGGCATTATATTAATAATGGCACTATGTGTTGTATTAATAATGGTACTAGGTGTTCTATTAACGATGGCATTAGGTGCTTTATTACTAATGGTACTAGGTGTTCTATTAATAATGGCACTCGGTGTTGTATTAATAATGGCACTCGGTGTTGCATTAATAATGGCACTAGGAGTTCTATTTCAAAATGACAGTAGGTGTTGTATTAATAATGGTACAAGGTGTTGTATTATAAATGGTACTAGTCATTATATTAATAATGGCACTAGGTGTTGTATTAGTAATAGTACTAGGTGTTGTGTTAATAATGGCATTAGGTGTTGTATTAATAATGGTACTAGGTGTTGTATTAATAATGGTACTTGGTGTTGTAGTAATATAGGCACTCAGTGTTGTATTAATAATGGTACTAGGTGTTGTATTAATAATGGCATTAGCTGTTATATTAATAATGGTACGAGGTATTGTATTAATAATGGTACTAGGTGCTGTGTTGTATTAGTAATGGTACAAGGTGTTGGATTAATAATGGTACTAGTTGTTGTATTAATAATGGTACTAGGAATTATATTAATAATGGCACTAGGTGTTGTATTAATAATGGTACTAGCTATTATATTAATAATGACACTAGGTGTTATATTAATAATGGTACTAGGTGTTGTATTAATAATGGTACTAGGTATCCTTTTAATAATGGTACTAGGTGTTCTATTAATAATGATACTAGGTGTTCTATTAATAATGGCACTAGGTGTTGTATTAATAATGGCACTAGGTGTTGTATTAATAATGGCACTCAGTGTTGTATTAATAATGGTACTAGGCATTATATTAATAATGGCAATAGGTGAAGTATTACTAATGGTACTAGGTGTTGTATTAATAATGGTACTAGGTATTATATTAATAATGGCACTAGGTATTATATTAATAATGGCACTAGGTTCTGTATTAATAATGGCACTAGGTGTTGTATTAGTAATGGTACTAGGTATTACATTAATAATGGCACTAGGTATTGCATTAATAATGGCACTAGGTGTTATATTAATAATGGCACTAGTTGTTCTGTTAATAATGGTACTAGGTGTTGTATTAATAATGGCACTAGGTGTTGCATTAATAATGGCACTAGGTTTTGTATTAATAATTGTACTAGGTGTTCTATTAATAATGGAACTAGGTGTTATATTAACAATGGCACTAAGTGTTGTGTTAATAATGGTAGTAGGTGTTCTATTGATAGTGGTACTAGGTGCTCTGTTAATAATGTTACTAGGTGTTGTATTAATAATGGTAGTAGGTGTTGTATTAATATAGGCACTTGGTGTTGTATTAATAATGGCACTAGGTGTTGTATTAATAATGGTAATAGGTGTTGTATTAATAAAGGTACTCTGTGATGTATTAGTATAGGCTCTCTGTGTTGTATTAATAATGGTATTAGGTGTTGTATTAATAATGGCATTAGGTGTTGTATTAATAATGGTACTAGGTGTTGTAATAATAATGGTACTAGGTGTTTTATTAATAATGGTACAAGGTGTTGTATTAGTAATAGCACTAGGTGTTGTATTAATAATGGTACTAGGTTTTGTATTAATAATGGGACTAGGTGTTGTATTAATAATGGCACTCGGTGATGTATTAATATAAGCACCCAGTGTTGTATTAATAGTGGTACTAGGTGTTGTATTAATAAAGGTACTCGGTATTGTATTGATATATGCACTCAGTGTTGTATTAATAATGGCATTAGGTGTTGTATTAATAATGGTATTAGGTGTTGTATTAATAATGGTACTAGGTGTTGTATTTGTAATGGCACTAGGTGTTGTATTAATAATGGTACTAGGTGTTCTTTTAATAATGGTACTAGGTGTTGTATTAATAATGGCACTAGGTGTTATATTAATAATGGCATTAGGTGTTGTATTAATAATAGTACTAGGTGTTGTATTAATAATGGTACTAGGTGTTTTGTTACTAATGGCCGTAGGTGTTGTAATAATAATGGTTCTAGGTGTTGTATTAATAATTGCATTAGGTGTTGTATTAATAATGGTACTAGGTGTTGTATTAATAATGGCACTAGGTGTTGTATTAATAATGGCACTAGGTGTTGTATTAATAATGGCACTAGGTATTACATTAATAATGGCACTAGGTGTTCTATTAATAATGGCACTAGGTGTTCTATTAATAATGGCACTAGGTATTGTATTAATAATGGTACTAGCTATTATATTAATAATGACACTAGGTATTATATTAATAATGAGACTTGGTGTTGCATTAATAATGGTACTAGGTGTTCTGTTAATAATGGTACTAGGTGTTCTATCAATAATGGCACTAGGTGTTGCATTAATAATGGCAGTAGGTGTTGTGTTAATAATGGCACTAGGTGCTGTATTAATAATGGTACTAGGTGTTCCATTAATAATGGCACTAGGTGTTGTATTAATAATGGCACTAGGTGAATTAGTAATAATGGCATTAGGTGTTGTATTAATAATGGTATTAGGTGTTGTATTAATAATGGTACTCTGTGTTGTATTAATATAGGCACTCAGTGTTGTATTAATAGTGGTACTAGGTTTTGTATTAATATAGGCACTCAGTGTTGTATTAATAATGGCATTAGGTGTTGTATTAATAATGGTACTAGGTGTTATATTAATAATGGTACTAGGTGTTGTATTAATAATGGTACTAGGTGTTGTATATGTAATGGCACTAGGTTTTGTATTAATAATGGTACTAGGTGTTCTTTTAATAATGGTACTAGGTGTTGTATTAATAATGACATTAGGTGTTGTTTTAATAATGGTACTAGGTGTTGCATTATTAAAGGTACTAGGTGTATTAATAATGTTACCAGGTGTTGTATTAGTAATACTACTAGGTGTTGTATTAATAATGGTACTAGGTGTTGTATTATGGTACTAGGTGTTCTATTAATAATGGGACTAGGTGTCTTATTAATAATGACAGTAAGTGTTGTTTTAATAATGTCACCAGGTGTTGTGTTAATAATGGTACTAGGCATTATATTAATAATGGCACTATGTGTTGTATTAATAATGGTACTAGGTGTTCTATTAACAATGGCATTAGGTGCTTTATTAGTAATGGTACTAGTTGTTCTATTAATAATGGCACTCGGTGTTGTATTAATAATGGCACTCAGTGTTGCATTAATAATGGCACTAGGAGTTCTATTAATAATGACAGTAGATGTTGTATTAATAATGGTACTAGGTGTTGTATTAATAATGGTACTCAGTGTTGTATTATAAATGGTACTAGGCATTATATTAATAATGGCACTAGGTGTTGTATTAGTAATAGTACTAGGTGTTGTGTTAATAATGGCATTAGTTGTTGTATTAATAATGGTACTAGGTGTTGTATTAATAATGGTACTCAGTGTTGTAGTAATATAGGCACTCGGTGTTGTATTAATAATGGTACTAGGTGTTGTATTAATAATGGCAATAGCTGTTATATTAATAATGGTACTAGGTATTGTATTAATAATGGTACTAGGTGCTGTGTTGTATTAGTAATGGTACAATGTGTTGTATTAATAACAGTATTAGGTGTTGTATTAATAATGGTACTAGGTGTTTATTAATAATGGTATTAATAATGGTACTAAGTGTTGTATTAGTAATGCTACTAAGTTTTGTATTAATAATGGCATTAGGTGTTGTATTAATAATGGTACTAGGTGTTGTATTAATAATGGTACTAGGTGTTGTATTCATAATGATACCAGGCTTTGTATTAATAATGGTACTCAATGTGGTATTAATATAGGCAGTCTGTGTTGTATTAATAATGGTACTCGGTGTTGTAGTAATATAGGCACTCAGTGTTGTATTAATAATGGTACTAGGTGTTGTATTAATAATGGCATAAGGTGTTGTATTAATAATGGTACTAGGTGTTGAATTAATAATGGTACTAGGTGTTGTATTAATAATGGTACTAGGTTGTGTATTAATAATGATACTAGGATTTGTATTAATAATGGTACTCAATGTTGTATTAATATAGGCAGTCTGTGTTATATTAATAATGGTACTAGGTGTAATAATGGCATTATGTGTAGTTTTAATAATGGTACTAGGTATTGTATTAATAACGATACTAGGTGTTGTATTAATAGTGGTACTAGAAGTTCTATTAGTAATGGCACTAGTTGTATTAATAATGGTACTAGGTGTTGTATTAATAATGGTATTAGGTGTTGTATTAATAATGGTGCTCAGTGTTGTATTACTATAGGCTCTTGGTGTTGTATTAATAATGGTACTAGGTGTTGTATTAATAATGGTATTCGTTGTTGTATTAATATACGTACTCAGTGTTGTATTAATAATGGCATTAGGTGTTGTATTAATAATGGCATTAGGTGTTGTATTAATGGCACTAGGTGTTGTATTAATAATGGTACTAGGTGTTGTATTAAGGATGGCAGTAGGTATTATATTAATAATGGTACTTGGTATTATATTAATAATGGCACTAGGTATTATTTTAATAATGGCATTAGGTGTTTTATTAATAATGTTATTAGGTGTACTATTAATAATGGCACTAGGTGTTGCATTAATAATGGCACTAGGTGTTGTATTATTAATGGCACTAGGTGTTGTATTAATAATGGTACTAGGTGTTCTATTAATAATGGCACTAGGTGTTTTATTAATAGTGGTATTAGGTGTTCTATTAATAATGGCACTAGCTGTTGTATTAATAATGGCACTAGGTATTGTGTTGATAATGGCACTAGGTGTTGTATTGATAATGGTACTAGGTGTTCTATTAATAATGATACTAGGTGTTTTATTAATAGTGGTATTAGGTGTTCTATTAATAATGGCACTAGGTGTTGCATTAATAATGGCACTACGTATTGTGTTAATAATGGCACTAGGTGTTGTATTAATAATGGTACTAGGTGTTGTATTAATATAGGCACTCGGTGTTGTATTAATAATGGTACTAGGTGGTGTATTAATAATGATACTAGGTTTTGTATTAATAATGGTACTCGATGTTGTATTAATATAGGCTGTCTGTGTTGTATTAATAATGGTACTAGGTGTAATAATAATGGCATTATGTGTAGTTTTAATAATGGTACTAAGTATTGTATTAATAACGATACAAGATTTATTAATAATGGTACTAGATGTTCTATTAGTAGAGGCACTAGATGTATTAATAATGGTACTAGGTGTTGTATTAATAATGGTATTAGATGTTGTTTAATAATGGTACTCAGGGTTGTATTAATATAGGCACTTGGTGTTGTATTAATAATGGTACTAGGAGTTGTATTAACAATGGTATTCGGTGTTGTATTTATATAGGTACTCAGTGTTGTATTAATAATGGCATTAGATGTTGTATTAATAATGGTACTAGGTGTTGTATTAATAATGGTACTCAGTGTTGTGTTAATATAGGCACTTGGTGTTGTATTAATAATGGTACTAGGTGTTGTATTAATAATGGTATCTGGCATTGTATTTATATAAGTACTCAGTGTTGAATTAATAATGGCATTAGGTGTTGTATTAATAATGGTACCAGGTGTTGTATTAAGAATGGCACTAGGTATTATATTAATAATGGCACTAGGTATTATATTAATAATGGCACTAGGTGTTCTTCTATTAATGGCACTAGGTGTTGTATTAATAATGGTACTAGGTATTATATTAATAATGGCACTAGGTGTTCTTCTATTAATGGCACTAGGTGTTGTATTAATAATGGTACTAGGTGTTATATTAATAATGGCACTATGTATTATATTAATAATGGCACTAGGTGTTTTATTAATAATGGTATTAGGTGTTCTATTAAAATGGTACTAGGTGTTGTATTAATAATGGTACTAGGTGTTTTATTAATAATGGCACTAGGTGTTGTATTAATAATGAGACTAGGTGTTGTATTGATAATGGTGCTAGGTGTTCTATTAGTAATGATACTAGGTGTTGTTTTAAA
>NW_025052391.1:0-10910 GCF_019279795.1 Protopterus annectens | reverse complement strand
AATTCATGTTAATGCAAAACTTGTCATTCAATCAACTTCCTCTCCACATTTGTAAGAGCAATGTTTAAAATTGTCAGAATTTTTGGGCCTTTCTTCCTACCTCATTTTTATGGCTTTGTTCAGATTTCTTGCTCTAAGAGGTTGAGAGGTATGCTACTAGGATTTCTGGTGAACTTATTTGTTATTCCCCTCATATGGGTCTAGCCTATATCATCAGAGATGTGGAGGAGGGGATTATGGGATGTTTCTTATATTTGTTAGACATGCTAGCCAGGGAGTACAGCAGCATGTCTCCCAGTTTTAATTTTGGATGAAGGCACTTTTGTTAATAAAGAGTATTAACTTCCTCAGAATCTGTGTTTTTCTTTATTTTCAGTTTGTTTTTCTCAACTAGGCTTTTATTTATACTTGTATTGAATTTGCTTTTCTCAATGTGTTGCTTCAACAGATTTGCCATATAAAAACAATTCTTAAAATAAAAGTGCTATTTTAAAATTTAAAACACTTGGCATCTGCTGAAGGCACAAGACAATGTCCAGAGTTACTAGAAGTTTGAGAAATATTAAAGCGATAGAGGTCCACCTCTTACTGTATGATCTTGTGATTGAGTCAATGAAGAACCCACAATCTTTCTGCAGTAGAAGTGATGTAACTCTTAAGTTTGTACTGATAAGGTTCAGAGAGAATGTGTCCAGGACATTGTTGTACTCATTACATGTAGACTGATACACATTGACAAAAGTCTATGTTAGCAGAGATGCGCAGTCATTAGTGCACTCTGTGTTATTTACGGAGCAAAAAGGACTTTGCAACACCTTGCATATTGTAATTAAAAGATTTGTTTGCATGCCATTAATTGTCAAGTGGACTCTATTGATTTCTAAAATGTGCATTTTACTAATCTTGTTTGTCACTATGACTAAAAGAAATTTATTAGAGTGATGCCAGCTTTCTATATTTAAAATGATGATTGACTAATGAATCTAGTCATTACTCTCTCTTAGAAACCAAGGTTATGTAATTAAATTTCTGCAAGGGTTACTGATGAATTAATTAACTATTTGTGGTAATGTTCTTTTGGAGTTTCACCTCTGCTTTGATTGTCAGAGGAATATATATATTTCTGAACTGTAGCGTAAAATCTAAATTGTCATGAAAATGTTACCCTTTTTAAAGATGTTTTAAGCAAATACACCCATATAAAAAATAAAGCACTACTTGTTGCATTTAGTAAGATTGAATTGGACAATAAAATCAGTTACTTTTTAGGAGTTGAAAATTAATCTGTGAGTGTCTGACAAATACAAAGTGACATGGCCTCTAGCAGGCACCTCAGTGTAGAAGTTAGTGCTCTTGATTTGGACTTCTAATTTCAAAATGCTTACTTCCAGCCCTACTGGTATGTGCCCTAATGATTGTAGCTAATATGTCTTATAAACTTACAAGGTGTTAGAAGTTTAGTGATTGAAAGGTGGTAATATATTGAAGACAGAGAGCAGGGTGTTTTCTTATGCTTGGCTTATTACATGCATGAGGATCACAGATGATCTAAGCATCTCGTGTGCTTTTAACTCTGGAAGTCTTAACATGACATTTCATCTAACTGGATTTCACAATATGAATAACTTTTTGTAAAAGGACATTTCTTTAGTCTCAGAATGACTTTTGTGAGTTCATTCTTTCCCTTAGGTCATTTGCATTGAAAATGTAAGCAGGTCAGGCAAACAGTTCAACATGTGATACAAAATGGGAAACCCCATAATATGCTGACATTGTATGAAAAAATAGATGCAAAATGAAACAGCAAAAACCTGAGTGAAAAAAATTAAAGAATGTGAAGAAAAGAAGATAATGACTCCCTCCATTCATACTCCATACGATAATACCCCAGTATCTTTTAAATGTTTTAAACGTTTATCTCTGTGCTAGATGTTACACCTGGTCATCTCTTACCACCTCATAGAAGGGTTCAGACAAATTGTCAAATCACTATAGGGCACCTAATTCAGCACTTTAAAACAGGTAAGACTAGCAGCTAAACACATGGATAAGACTTGTAGCTAACCACATCAATAAATATTAAATTAAATGGCTGGTGTTTGCTTAGGTCCAACCTACATTTACTGTTTAGGTAATTAATGAAATGCTTTATTTTCTCAGTTTTGATCTACATTTATTTCAATCAACATCTCCAAGCAATTCTGAACACCTTTATTATAGGGGTATGACTTGCTCTTACACAGGTTCCTTACCCAGGTATTAACTTTTTTTATATTTGTAGATAGATCTATCTTTTTTTTTTTTTTTTTTTTACAGTTTTTTTCCAAACATTTTTATTGAATCATCACTTCTGACATAGGCGAATTTACATTCATATAAAAGTAATAAAACTATATTAACATAACAAACATTATACTTCACATATATTGCTGTATATCATATAACATTTCAATTCTTAAAAATCTTTCTCTTGACTCCTGAGGATACCTGTAAGATCATTATGATTTATCCTTCCTCTCAATCTAACATATTTTATCTTCCTCCAAATAACTGGGTCAATTAGTCAACATTTTCTGAGTTTTGGTTGTTTACTGTAGCAGGTAACTTGTATGTGGGTCAGGCTAGCAGTATTTTACTACACTCCTATCACGTGTAATTATATGCTACCTCCATCTTATCCCAGCTCCATCACCAATCTTGTTTACTCCACCCTTCTTCCAATATTCTCCTGAACATTCAGTACTATCTATGCAATATTTTCTTTGGCATTTCATACATCATAGTACACTGTTTTAAGTTTTGTATGATTATCCATATCTTGTACTTGTTCTTGTCCTGCTTCCATCTGGAATCTTCCCCAATCTATCTCTCCCATAGCCTAGTGAAACGTTCAGCTCTTCGTGTTTCCACTAATACCCTGGATATATATCATATTCTATTTTATCCTTATCCAACCACTCCTTTATCAGCCCTTCTGCATTTGCCTTGTAATAGGTTCATAGGATGATACTAGGCTATTGGCCTGGAGGTCCTTATAAGCCTAGCCAAGAATTTCGCCCATGTTCCCTCAAAGGTAGCACCTGTTTCCCTATCCAGCAGGACACTTGCTATCTCTCTTCCTTTGTAGAGTGTTTCCAGCTGGCTTGGATCACACTACAGTAAATGCTCAGTTAACCGGCACCTGTGGAGATTGGTAGATGCTGGATAATTATAGGTTCTTGTTGCTTGAGAGTTACTATTAAAATAGGATTGACTAATACTGTAGCCTATACTATTTGTTGGTTTGACTTGTTCTCAGGTTGGGGAGAGAGAAAATGTATTCCTATCTTCCTTTTTTTAAAACTCTAAAACTCTAAAAACATAAGGTATGTTTCTGAGGGGGGGAACAGAAACTGCAACACATGAAAATTGCAGTGTATTTCTTCGATTTTTTTATTTTTTTTTTGACAGTTGCTTGAGAGTGCTGGTTGCTTGAGTTCCAGTTAACTGAAAGTTTACTGTATGTAACAGCCAACCACACTTCTCTACTTTCTACCTATTCTGAACAATCTCAAAGTTCACAATCTTCCTAAAAAGTTAAAGCGTGTTCTCTTCTCCCTTCTTCTAATGCGTCATCCAGGAATATCAAACACTTTTCAAAATACCTCCTTAATATGCTCTCATAATTCTTCTTTGCTTAATCTTTCAGAACATTCTCAGTTCTCCAACTTCTGCAGTTATCCATCCAAACCTTAAAACCTATCAACCTTTCCTCTTTCTTCTCCATCAGCTTCTGAATCCTCTTTAATCATGATTCATTCCTTTCAATTCCTTCAGCTTCCTAGCTTGTCCACTTCATGCTTCCAGACTTAATTCTTCTACATAAGAGATCTTTGTTTACATTTGTTTTATATTTCCTGATGTCTGGCATATTCCATCCTCTTCCATTTTCACCCCAGATCTGATACACCTGTTCCATTCTTCATCCCCTACTATGCAACATGGTCAAAGACTTTCTGCCTGCTTTGGATCTTACCATCTTGTGGGCTTAAAGCTATATGTTGTAGTGGTTATAGTACTAAGGGATGTATCATCATCTTCCTCCTCCTAACTACCATCATTCTAAGTTCAGACATCTTGACTCATCACACTATCCAGGAACTTATTTATCCTGGCAAACAGATCATCCTCATTATTGTTAATGACTCATTTTAAAGAATGAACTTCTTTTATGCCCTAATAATATACATAGTAATATACTGTTTACAGGGATATTATTATTATGCCCAAGATTTCAGCAGGGTAAAATAAATGCTAACAAATATTAACATTGCTTCATAACATTTTAATATAACACTCATTTTAGGTTAGAAAATTTCAGGCCCTGAGATTGTATGAAATGGCAATCAGTTAAAACAGAATACAAAAAAGTAGAAACATCTCTGATGAGTAATGGAGGTTGCCAGTTTATAGCTATCTTCCTCCAGGGGTATTTGCCAAAAGCTCACTGGAAGCATCTAATGTGAAAAACATTTTACCATTGACATTTTTGGGTGCTCTATCATCTAGGGCAGGCAGAATAACCTTTTGTCACATGACTACATAATTAAGCCTTTTCAAATGGACATGTGCAGTCATAATTCATAATAAATTACACCACTGGCACACATTATTGCAATCATAGCAAGTTCTTGCCTTCTTTTAATTTCTGCTTCTTCTACATACAGCATAAAAATGTCACTCTTCTGTACATGGTCATTACATATGGAATAGCATTTGGTGGTAATTTTATCTTTACTGATTAATAGTTAAGAAGATTAGCTTCAACAAACACATTGATACTAACTTTTTTGTGTTTATCCAGACAATCAGCCCATTTCACATACCACAGTTCTGCCTAACATACAACTTAGTAAAGTATTACTCCAGATGAACATGTTGCACCATGTTGCATTTTGCTCCAGAATATCAACCAATACAGAGCAAAATGGATTTACTAAACTAGAAGGAGTGGCTTCAGAGTATGTGAGCATGTGATAATTTCTAGAGATTCCTTCTAGTGTTAGACAGTTTCGAACTCTACAATGAACACAAGCTATTGGTTCCACTGAAAAAGTCCTACACTCTAGATAAAGTACAACCCAGATTTCAAGGACTAATCATGACACTGAGAAAGTTCAATGTCATAGCAATCCATGTGTCTGCGAAGCAACTAACTGTGGTAGATATTGTAGATCAGTTGGTTTAATGATCTGGTTATGCTATGTATGTGTTGGTTGGCCATAGCAACTGCATGTGGGCGTGTTCTACTCACTGCAGTTAACACAGCGTTATAACATTCCATGTGGCAGTTAATAAAGAAGCTGTTAAACTGAAAACAGGTCTCCTCACTGATTTCCACATGGTGTCAGAAGTTGCTCGCCAGTGAGCATTTTTTCATCATTTTTCCTCGTTCACAAAAAAGAGGTACGCTTTACAAGTGGCTAACGGGCTAACAGAGCATGGTGGAAGGATTTCGCAGACCAGACCCACTCGTCTTCGATGGAGACGTTGCTGAAAATTGGCGCGTATTTGAAAGGGAGTATGACATCTTTATTGAGGTGGCCCACTCAGATAAACCAGACAAAACAAAAGCTTATATCCTCCTCAATCTAGCAGGGGCAGAAGCTATCGAAAGGGAACGCCTGCTTGTCTATGCCAAGAAATTAGGGTGCCACCCACAAGAGATGGGCAGGACGGAGCCATTATTCATCCAGCAGAGTCCAGAGAGGACCCCAACTGTTTAAAAAAGAAATTTCGGGAAATGTGCAACCCACAATATAATAAAATAATGGAGAGACACAAGTTTCATTCTCAAATCAGAAACAAGGTGAGACTATTGAGTCTTTTATTAGTGATTTAAAGATTAAAGCCAAAAGTTGTCATTTTGGAGATTTAACAGATGAGTTAATCTGTGACAGGATTGTTTGTGGCATAAATAATGACAGTATAAGGAAGGCCCTTTTACGTGACAGTGACTTGACCCTATCCAAAGCCATTTCTATCTGTCGTGTTTATGAAATGACTGAGGAGAATACTAGGGCTCTTGCCAAACAGCCGGCCGCAACGGTGGATGCACGGCAGCCAGGCTCCACCAGATGGCGTCCCAGGACAAATTATAAGCCTGTAAGTGGGCAGGATGTAAAACTCGTCAGGAACTGCAACAATTGTGGAGGCAACCACGCTGCACAGTGAGACAAATGTCCTGCGTTTGGCCAGCAATGCCACAAATGTCAAAAATGGAACCACTACAAGAAATGTTGCAGATCCAAGCCTCAACATGAACATCCTAAAAGGAAAAGTTTTGTTAAAAAATACTGTAACAAACAACCCGTGCATCAGCTAGAGTTGGAGAAGCCTGACATCAACACTGATGACACGTTCTATGTAGATGGTGTCGAGCCCATTGCAGTTGTGGACAATGTAAATACCCAAGTAGAGAACTGGGATGAAGGATTTGTCACCCTGCATGTACGAGATAAGCCTATTAAAATGAAAATCGACACGGGGGCGAAATGTAATGTGATGGCAAAAAGCACTTTTCTCCAGCTGTATGAGGGACAGATTTTGACATGCAATAAAACAATGAACCTAGTGGCCTACGGAGGCAGCAAGATCGAAACAGCTGGTTTTGCTACACTTTCCCTATCACTGGATGGACAGCAACACTTACTACCATTCTTACTTGTGGATTGTGATGTTGTGCCACTGATGGGGTTTCGAGCATGTGTACGTCTAGGACTTGTCACACTGAGCCCTCATGTCCACCAGGTCAGTACAGAGCCTGACATTGATTTTATAAAAAATGTCCGTGAACAGTATGATGATGTGTTCAACGACGAGCTTGGAGAACTTCCAATACTATATTCCATGACTCTGGATCCTGAGGTGCAGCCCGTCATCCGGCCAGTGCACCGCATTCCTATAGCTATGCAAGCCCGAGTTAAGTCAGAACTTGATAACATGGCCAGCAAAGGAGTCATTACAGCGGTCTCTGAGCCCACAGACTGGGTTTCATCAATGGTGGTAGCGCACAAGAAAGACAAAGAGGAGATAAGGCTGTGCATTAATCCTAAAGACTTAAACACTGCTTTAAAGAGACCCCATTACCCAATGCGCAGTGTTGAGGAAGTTGCCACCCAAATGGCAGGTGCGACTCTGTTCTCAGTGCTTGATGCGAAGAGCCTGCTTTGGCAGATAAAGCTCGACCATAAGTCATCAATGCTAACTACATTTAGCACACCCTTTGGGCACTACAGGTTTCTACGCATGCCTTTTGGCATCAATTCAGCAAGTGAGTTTTTCCAGCGCTCAATGGAGCAACTATTCGCTGGCTACCCTTGTGCCATCATAGTTGACTCCACATCATTGTGGGAGGTTGTGATGCTGCAGAACACCTATTACCTAACCTAAAGAAGGTACTCGGCCGTGCACGAGAGATCAGACTCTGACTAAACCCCCACAAATGTAAGTTCCGTCTGGATCAAGTTTGTTACGTGGGACACATGTTCACAAAAGAAGGTCTCAGGGCCGACCCCACAAAGACGGAAGCTATCACAAATATGCCAGTTCCCCAGAATTCCCTGGCTGTACAGCATTTCCTTGGTATGGTAAATTACCTAGGGAAATTTATCCCAAATCTCAGCAGCATTGCAGCACCGCTCAGGCACCTAACACACAAGGATACCATCTGGTGTTGGCTCCCACAACATCAACAAGCATTTGAACACCTCAAATCATGCCTAGCCAGCTCACCAGTCCTATCATATTTTGATGTAAAGAAGACAGTGACATTAACCTGTGATGCTTCACGTTACGGACTGGGTGCTGCATGTCTGCAAAGTGGTAAGCCAGTAGCATACGATCTCGTGACGCTCACCGATACCGAGACACGCCACGCACAAATCGAGAAAGAATTGTTGTCAGTTGTGTTTATGTACCAAGTTTAGAGACTACATATACGGAAAACCCACAGTAGTTGAAACAGACCATCAGCCCCTTGTTACAATCCTAAAGAAGTCAATCCACACTGCCCCAGCTCGCCTACAGAGGATGTTACTGCAATTACAAGCTTATGACCTAACGCTTATTTACAAGAGGGGTAAGCACATGTACCTTGCAGATACTCTGTCACGAGCCCCAAGCAACAGTGTTTCCCAAACTCAAAGTGCAAATAACAACTTCGAGGTGATGTCTGTCAGCTACATCTCTACAGCCAGGCTGGAGGAGCTACGAGCCCACACGGCAAGGGACCAGGTCCTGCAAACTCTAAGCACAGTGATTCAGAATGGCTGGCCCAACAAAGACTGCCAGGTTTCGCCATCTGTGTGTCCATTCTTCCCATATAGAGAAGAGGTGATAGTGGAGAACGGCGTTGTCGTTAAAGGTCACAGGATGGTCATCCCCGACTCCCTACAACAAGAATATATTAATATTATGCACAGAGGTCACCCAGGCTTAGAAGCCACAAAGCGCAGAGCAAGAGGCACTGTATTTTGGCCAGCAATGAACAAAGACATCGAAAGAGAGCTGCTCTCCTGCTCTGTATGTAACAGTACCCGACCACACCAACAAAAGGAACCTCTACAACTACATCCGGTTCCTGCCCTGCCTTGGTCTAGGGTCACCACGGATGTGTTCAAATGGCATGGACAACAATACATGGTGCTGGTCGACTCCTATTCAGGGTGGTTTGAAATTGACCTTCTCCGGGACACATCTTCAGCAGCTGTGATCACAAAACTGAAAAGACACTTCTCCGTCCACGGAGTACCTCACACCCTGATTTCTGACAATGGAAGACAATACACCAGTCAGCGTTTTAAAGTGTTTGCCCAGCGGTGGGACTTTGTCCACATAACCAGCAGTCCAGAGTACCCCCAGTCCAACGGATTGGCTGAAAGGGCTGTCCGCAGTGCCAAGCTACTGATGGAAAGGTCTCATAGAGATGGGACAGACGTTTTCCTCAACCTACTGAACATCAGAAATGTTCCGCGTGACAAAACGCTGGGATCACCCGCAGAACGTCTAATGTCCAGGCAGACTCACTCAACTTTTCCTGTCAGCACCAGTCTGCTGGAACCGGCCCCAAAGGACGTGGAACAGGTCAATGTGCAACTTAAAAAGAAAAGGCTCATTCACAAGCAGTACTACGACTCAACAAGCTGCCCATTATCACCACTTAGAGAGGGTCAAGTGGTCAGGTTGCAGGCAATTAAGGAACATGACCGCCTGGGCACAGTGAAGGAGGTATGCAGTGAGCCACGCTCATACGTCATCGAATCTAATGGTGGCATCTACAGGATAAATCATCGCCACATCCTACCTGTTGGTGAACCGCCACCACCTCTTCAGATCGATCCTGCCAATGGTTGTTCCCATCCAGCTGACCCTGCCACACCAGACACTTCTTCCCTTGCTCCACGGCCCTGGCAGGCACTTCCACCTATGCCTGCACATACTCAACATTCCAGTGTGCAGCAAGTTCCTGCAGCTTGCTCTCCCACCAAGAGGACACACAGTGATGCCCCCTATGTGACACGCTCAGGTCACATTTGTAAGCCTAACCCCAAATAATGTTCTTAAAAAAAAAAAAAAAAAGGATGTGATGTATTAATGCATTGTATTTTGGTTCTTACTTATCTAGTATTCAGTTGCCATGTTAGATTACCAGTGGTGAAAGCTAAACGTTTTGTTCCATACCGTCTATTTTATTAGCTCATCATTCATTATTTAAGTTTGAGTCATTATTGTTCAACTTTGCTATACACAGCACGAGTTAGTTTTCATACAAAGGAGTAACTAAAAGGAGAGGATGTAGATCAAGTTGGTTTTAATGATCTGGTTATGCTATGTATGTGTTGGTTGGCCATAGCAACTGCAGGTGGGCGTGTTCTACTCACTGCAGTTAACACAGCGTTATAACATTCCATGTGGCAGTTAATAAAGAAGCTGTTAAACTGAAAACAGGTCTCCTCACTCATTTCCACAGATATGTTATCTAGAAGTCCTGTATATGACTAGCTCTTGTCAGAAACTGAAGAAAATGCCACCATCTATATGCAGAATGTAATAACAAGACCACATTTTACCCAGGGATTAGAAAAGTTAAATCAAGGTACTAAAGGTGACCATACGTTAGAAACTGTTATCAAATGTGTTTGAGATGGATGAATTCCTAATTCCTGGAGAGACAGACAAAAAGATGCTCCAGTATATATCTAGCTGCCAAGCAGTGTGCCTGAACTAGAAGGGGAGATAAATTTGTTATAGCAAGTATTGAAGTGCAAACAACTGATAAACTGAGGTCTTGCTATTGATGCAAACTAAGGATGGTGCCACAGTTAAAACTGGGATGGCAGCCTTGAGGTACATTTAAGTAGTTTCGGATGAACCTCAAGTTGATATGGGATGTTTCTCCTAAATGTCAGCCTGATATGTCTGAGCCAGAATAATCATGCACTACATCTAATCAAAGTGATCTTTTTCTACTGAAAGCCATTACCACAATCCAATGTCTGGACACAAGGTTAAAAGTTCCAAAAACCACAACATGTCGCTGATAGACTCGTGTGCTGTCCAACTGGAGTGAGACCGCTTTCTGATCCTGTTGAAACTGGTATTCCTTTCTAATTTACAGACTGGCGATCATTCAACACTAAAGTTTTCTACTCGTTACGGGTCTTTAGCATGTCAGAGAGTGTCTAATGCTAATTAGCAATGTGCCTCCTCTGAAATATTACTGTCGTATCTCCAGCTGAGTGATTTAGAGAATCCACTTAGCCAAGTAAAATTTATAGTGTGGGAGTCTGCTGGGTGAAAAAAAGTGAACATTGTCAAAAGATGCACCACCTATTCTCCTATGAGTACTCTAGATGCAAAGTGCAGCAGAG
>NW_025052390.1:0-11109 GCF_019279795.1 Protopterus annectens | reverse complement strand
CGCAAAACCTAAATAGCAGCGCTCAGGTCTGTTCTGAGCTAGTACAAAATGGAACAAAATACACTGACCCTTCTGACATTGTGAACATCTTGGCTGACAGGTTCAGTGCAAATTTCTCACCCCCCCACCACACAGGGCCTATTACCATTCATAGGGGATTGTGTAAGTCCAGGTGGCTATTACAATCGTTGGTTAACAAGGCTGTATCTAAAGCTAAACACACTGCCTCCATGGGACCAGATGGTGTCCTAGGCTGTGTCATATCATGACTCCAAAGGAATTAACCCCGCACCTCTTAATACCTGTTCAGTCTCAGCCTCTCCACAGAATATGTGCCCATAGGAATGGGCGCCACGACGCAATGAGTAAAATCCCGCTGACACAAGGGTGGGGCCACAACTGACCCTGGGAACTACAGGATCAATAAGCCTGACCAGTCTGATCTGTAAGGCTATGGAGCCGAATCATTATGGAACTCATAAATGGAGAGATTGGGAACCTCCAGTCATATGGACCCCTCACAGTTCGGCTTCGTCAAGGGCAGATCATGCTCCACAGACCTGCAGTGGATTTCCTTGGAGACAGTTACTGGTGCAGGCAATAGATAGCGGAAAGGAGGTACACATGGCTTACCTTGACCTTGCTAAAGTGATTTGGACACCATTCCCCATTCAGGTATTATTGATAAGCTCACCAGCCTGGGCATAAACTCTTATGTCACAAGATGGATTGCAAACTGGCTCTCCGGCAGATCCCATAAAGTAAGAGTAGCGGGATCTATGTCCAAATCCAGACCAGTAATGAGTGGTGTGCCTCAGGGCTCTGAACCTGGGGCCCACTCCTGTTTCCGGCATATATTTCTCAGAGTATTACAGGCAAGCTACGGAAGGGGCTGTGGCTGACTGGAGTTTATTGGACGACTGCCAAACTGGGTGCTATAATAGGAGTCTCCGGCCGACATGGAGATCCTCCAAGAAGGGCCTAAATGA
Organism: Protopterus annectens; assembly: GCF_019279795.1. Lineage (NCBI taxonomy): Eukaryota > Metazoa > Chordata > Ceratodontiformes > Protopteridae > Protopterus > Protopterus annectens. The sequence goes on along the minus strand of NW_025052390.1, from coordinate 10,120 downwards.
GACTCGATGGTGTCAAAGCCATGGCCTCAAGCTAAAATGCAAAAAGGCGTAGTAATCCCCTTTGGAAAAAACAGAGTAACCGCAAACTACAACATAGGAGGTAATCCCCTGAAATCTGAAGAAGAAATAAGGGATCTAGGGACCCAAGTAGATAGTCAGCTTTCCTTTGATAACCATGTTGCCAAAGTGGTCAGAAAATCCTTCTATGTGACCCATCTGATCACGAAAGGGTTCTAAGGGATCTAAGAAGATCATGTGCATTAAGTCATTGAGCTACCAACAGAGGTTGGAAACACTGTCCCTTCATTCAGTATCCTACAGACTCTTGAGGGGAGATCTATGCTTTGGTTTCCACACCATTAGAGACTCAGCTGATCTGGATCTCCTGCATCTCTGCAAGTCTAATAGGTTTACAAGCACCAAAACCATATACCTAAACCTTCACCAGCAGATAACTAAAACATGATGGAAAATCAGTACCTCCCCTACCTCTCTGTAATAGACTGACCCTGCACATTAAGCAGTTCAGTGAACTATCATTCAAACAAGGCTTGTTTAATTGGATGGCTACTCACAAGTTTATCACTGGGATTTAATGTCCCATCCCTCCTAGAGAAAGGGAGTATGGCCTGATGGTGTAGAGTGACATGGCGTAAATAGTTGTAAGACTCAAGTGTCTTGAAATTGCTAAGTCTAATGAAAAGCTAGTCCCTCACTTACAAGTGGACTTCTTCCTTTTTTGTAACTTGAATAGAGAGAGAGAAGTTATAACAGGTGGGGTAGGAATATAGAGAAAGAGGAATTCTAAGGAGGGAGATGAATCTCTTTCTTACAGGATTAGCATAAGTTGCCTGAGGATAGTATCAAAGCAAAGTATTGCAACTAAATGGGCTCAAAAAAGCTTGAGAAAAAATAACAAATTTCATCCAAAATCCCTAATCTCCAATTCCCAAGGCAAGATAAGAAAGAAAGGACTTGTATAGGCGTGACCATTTTGAAAAAAGGCTGTAAGTAGGAAAGTTGAAGAGAGTTTTTCTGAACACAAGGTGATAGCACAATCTGCTTCCAGGAAAAGATGAAATTAAATATTTACTAAGAAAAGGTAGAGGATAATACAGAACTTGGTTGGAGGAAGTGGGACAGGAAACATATGAGATGCTACTAGTTAAGAGAAGTTACTTCACTTCTACCAAGCAGGCTTTTGGTTTGTAAAGGAGGCAATTTAATAGTTATCTGTAATAAGCAGGTTTAGCCTGCCTAAAAGAAATTCTGGTCAACATGTTAGCTCAGTATATTTTCGATGAGAGTTGTGATGGTTTAGGCAGTGAACATAGTTGATTTCTTCCAGAAAAGGCAATTTTATTTACTGTATGCAAAACAGGCTTTGTTTTGCTGCCAAAAAAAGAATCCATGAAGAAAGAATGGCAGTATAAAACTTGCAGCAAAGAAGAGTCTAGTGCATTTAGCACACAGTCAGAGCAACAATTCAGCAGAGGTGCACAACATTTTTCTTTCAAGAGATGACTATGATTGAGCTGCAACTTTCTGCTGTTATGCTTTGTGAAACAAGACTCTTGTAAGAAAACAATCACTTCCTGAAATAAAGACCCACAAGCACAAATTCTGGGGAAACGAAGAAGTTACTGTTACCCAAATTAATTTGTTGTTAAAATATCTCACCTCTGTTTGGTATTATGTCTAAAACAGTCTGCTATCACAACTCCCATTATGATGCAGGCAATATTCAGGTTCATTGCTTTACCCAGGACATCTACTGGCAAATACGGACCTCTCACCAGACTCCTGCCTCGGAGCCAATTGCTCCAGCCTCTGACGGTGTCTTTTTACCTCATACAATTACAAAACCACAAGTATTCAAGCAGACTCCCCTGGCATTCCTCAACAACTGCCATTGCCAACACACAATATATATATGGGGTGGCAAGAATTTTTGAACCTGATCTGGCCTTAGATGGGACACAATTTTGGCACTACTTTTCCCACCTGAAAACTCAGGCATGCTGGTTTAAAGGGGCCAGTTCACAGTACTCTACTTTGCTATCTTTTCCCACACAATAGCCTTCCTATTGGTCTTTTGAAATCAAAGTACTCTATTTGGACTGTAACTACTGTCATAGCACAAAATTATCTTATTTCTGTCCTGTCCTCTGACAAAGCAGCATGGTCTCTTCAATCATGTCATCCCAGGATGACAAATACTGGATCCCCTTTGAATGACGCCAGAAGCTAAGCCAGTGTTAGAAGGCAATTATTTTCTGTTTATATTATGGTATCATTCTTGGTGAGGTAGAATATTATTGCATAACGTGAGGCTCATGCCTGCCTGCAGCATGTATTCAGAGAGGTCCATCGTGTGAAATCTAACTTCAGCGCATAACTTGGTAGGGAGGTACATTTTCAGGTGTCATTCACAACTTCATGGACTATGACTAAGTCATACTGGCTGCACGCCACTTGTGGTTGAGTGACCTTTAGTGCTCCTAGGTGCCTGTGTGATCTGGCAAATCATGGCTTATTTACATGTGGGCAGCTGACTGTAATATTCTATTTATCCAACCTGGTGAGGGGGGCATCTGTGTATCTCACAACGGAGTCTCCTATGACCAAGATGTTTGAATATGTGGTGTTTCACCTTAGAGGCTTGCTTGTGGCGACACTGTGATGTATATTTTTATGTGTAGTGGTTGGTGTTGACTTGGCTTTGTTTACTTGTGGTTTCTGATGGCAGCATAAGGGAGCCCTCTGAGATTTTGGTAAGTTAGTTGTGAGTACCTACACATATGTGGGTTTGTGTGTTGAGACCTTATTTAGTGATGGAAATTATATGTGTGTGCTGACAGCCTGTTTGTCATTTGATTTGTCAGTATGTGAGAGTCATGTCTCAATTTTCATAGTATAACTACATCTCTCACATACTGTGTTTGTTTCAGTATTAAATGGTTATCCAGGTATACATGAGACAATTGCTACATTGTCTCAGGATGCCCATGTCCACCAGGCTGGCCACTGAGATAGCTAGAAAGTGCCTATCCATGGTTTTGTTTTTTTTCCTATGGGTTTAACCAGACAGAAGAGTGGGAAGATTTAACTGGATTGGGGTGACAGTACATGGACAAAGAATGGGTGCTATACTCTGTGTGAACTGCAGCTATCCAACAAGGTGATGCTGCTCTGTGCGCAACTCACGTGCTCCTAGAGCAACAGGGGGACTGGCGAAGATTGAAGAGATACAGTAGACTACCTCTTATCCAGTCTCTCTTTAACCAGCCATCAAATTTCTGCCATTGTCCTAGCAAAAGACAACAAAGAAGAATAATACTTCTGCCTCCTCTAGGCTAAATAATGACAGACATTTGAGATTTAGACTTCATATTCATTAGAAAAATGCATACTAACACAAATCCTATCATTCTAACTGATTTATAACCTATACATGTTGTTTTGTATGCACTTTCTGGATTAACCAAGCCATTCATTTATCCAGCCTAATGTCCGGTCCCAGCTGAGACTGGATAAAGAGGAAGTCTCACTGTAGTTATTCTCATTGGAAATTTTAACTTGAACGCAGTGTTTGTGTCTATACAGGTCATTGCTAATGGCTGAAGGCTTGAGAACAGCCTAGTGCAATCTACTATATACAAATATCAAGGCCTAGAAAGGGAACAATCAAGAAAACACACAATACATTTGCAGCCAGCAGTCCCCACCTCAGATAGGGTTGCTGCAGCACACTTCTGCCACAAGAGTGCAGTCAGAAAACCCACTTAATGTAAAAATGCTGGTTTTAGAGCAAAAGTGCAGGGAACCAAACAATCTAGATACTAACATACACAATGAAATTCTGTATTACAGCAGCAGTGGAAACAGTTCAGATTTGAAACATTACTAAAGTACAAGGAATGTAACAAATAATACAGGATTTTTATGAAATACAATAAAAAGAATCATCAGAAGTGCAAAGTGATAAAAATTATGCTTATTTAGTTTTTTAGCAGTGGATGACTTTAGATGCAGCAGATTCTCAGTAACACTCAGGCAAAGTAGCCAACCAAGAGCATTTTACATTTATTAGTTACGCTGATACAAATGATGTCTTATAGAGTGTCATTATCAAAGACAGGCCTAGAGTCTAATGAAAGTGAAGACAGGCTTCCTGAAGGCAACAGTGAAATAATACTTTAGTGGTCAGACAAGTTTAATTTGTGCTCATAAGTTATAATGAAACCACATCTGTGAGTCCAGTCAGCAATACTAAAGAGAAGGTTCTCAAAACAATAGATCAATGAAGGAAGTAGAATGTAGGCAAAACATGAATAAAGTTTGATGCAGCTCCCCCCACCAGCATAACTTGAATAACCAGCTAATCAGGAGAAGTGGGGTCCAGCAACAGACTAGCTGCAAACAGTCCTAGATGGAGTTTATTTTGGCACTTAGGGAGTACACCATCCACTCACCCTGAGGCAGCCCCTGTTGTTTCTCAAAATGTGAAAGCTATCTAGAATAAAATGGGAGAAGAGGCAGTTCAGATTTACCCAGGTTTTGTAAACAACCAAAAATCTGATTGCTTAAGCAATACCCATGTACTGAGATGGCAGAATTATGCTACCAGCTTGCTATAGAACAACTTAAGTGAGACAGCAATATACAACATAAACATATTAACAGGGTGGATATAGGAGTCCTGGGGTGCACGAATGAGGATTGGGCTAAGGTTAGGTTAATACATCCCCTACTCAGAAATCCTGGGATGTGGGAAAACTAGACCTTTTTTAGCTGGCAGATTATAAACATAAACTTGGATGAAATTTCCTAAGGCTCAGAATTGTTTTTTTAGGAAGACAAGATAGGAGGTAAGAAGAGTTCAACGCTTAATCCTCTATACTCACAGCTAATAATGACTGTGACATACATTTGCTGGAATAAATGAGGACACAAATGTAGAGTGGAACTTACAGGCAGTAAAATAATAAACATATGCCATGTACAGACTCATGGTGAGCAAACCCTGCCACAGGAATAACACCTATGTTGGTTTAGTACTAACTGCAGGTCAGTACAAGGGACCAACTATGGTTAAATCAATGACTGCTATAACCCCCCCCTCTGAAATAAATATAATGTCATATTTAAAAATACACCCCTATGATGGACCCCAAATATAAAGAGGTTTTACAATAAAAGGAAAAAGCTCATTGCACATAAAAATAATTGCAACCCTCCAAATGCTACAAATGCTCTTGCCAAACTTAACAGGGAATTTAATTAATTTATTTATTTAACATTTACCGGGAAAGTCCGACTTGGATCGAATTCAATTTTCAGCAGAGGCCCAGAGAGAAACGCTCCAGATGCATGTCTTTGTAATCAAGTCATTACTGATCCCTAATCAAGTCTACCAAAACTAGACATGAGGTAAAAATGACCAACTAGGCAAAAGATAATCACAAAGCCATCTTTAACTATAATAGAAACCTCAAAAATAATGCTTAAAACTGTGCAGAGCTAACAGTAAATGATACCAGATACATAATCTTGAGGACATAGCTAGACTACTAGCAAAGAAATTCAGCTCTAACATCACTCCGCTCTACCCCAGTGCTCCCAGATCACATACCAGCATCAACACTCCTCCTGAAATCTACCAGGAACAAGTCCTCAAAGCACTATCTAAAATCAAGAACACAGCTTCTCTCAGTTCTGATAACATACCATGATACCTATTGGTCAGCCTGAAACAGGATCTGCCAAAGCCTCTATCCCCTATAGTGGATTTTCAATATCAGTCTGTGATCAGGGCCTGTACTTGATGACAGAAGGACTGCAACAGTCATCTCTCTGCACAAAGGTGAGGCATCAACTGACCCAGGCAACTACAGTCCTATAAGTCTGATCAATCTCATCTGTATGGCTATGGAAAGTGTCATTGTGGCATTAATAAATAAGGACACATAGGATCATAGGAAATTACTAGGCTATTGGCCTGAGGCCCTTATAAGCCCAGCCAAGAGTTTAGCCCACGTTTAGCCAAGTCAGCATCCAATGCCCCAGCCCAGCAGGGGACACAGGTGGAATCCCAGGGGTGTATTTTCTGCTTCCTATCCAGTTATCCAGGTTTTGCTTAAAAAAGGATAATGAAGTACTCTGCTTGGCGTGGAGAGGGAGTCTATTCCACAGACGGGGAAGCCTCTGGGACACAAATCTGTCCCACCAACAAGTCCTATTGATGTCACAGATCAGCTTGAGGTCACCCGTGTAGGTTACTTGAGTGGAGCTTGACTTACGGATATGCAGCAATCCCATCAAGGCAGGGTCTGAGATTGCTTTGTATACCAGACAGAGGTCACCTCTGAGGAGTCTGTATGAAACTGAGTAGAGGGACAAGGATTTTAGCCAGTCAGTATAGGACAGATGTTTGAGGCCCTCGATTCTCCTGGTGAGGAACCTCTGTGGTTTCTCGAGCTGCTGTATGTGCTTTGCAAGGTACATGCAAAAAGGGCATTGTATTCAATAATGGGCCTTATAAGGGAAGAATACAGGGATATTATGACCTACTTGTCCCTTGATGAGATACCCTTACTTATTAGGTGGGCCATGTAGAAAGTTTTCCATACTACGGAAGCAACATGGTGGTCAAACGTCAGGTTGCTATCAACATGGATGCCCAAATCCTTCACAGCTGATTGCATGCTTAGGATGTTGTTATTAATGTGATAATTTGTTGGGATGTCATTCTCCCCAAGGGGGATGATGGTGCATTTTTGGTATTCAGCTTGAGGCCATGTTTATGGCACCAGTCATTTGTTTGGGTGAGACCCTCTTGGAGGATGTCCACATCACTAGGGGAATTGATGACAGCACCCAGCTTGCAATCATCTAAACGGTCAGCCTTAGCCCATTGGTTTTGGCCTGCACCTCAAAAAGTACATCCCAAATAACAGAGACCCCAAGATCCCTGGGTAATGCTGCTCATTACGGTCTACTATTTTGAGGTGGCTTCCCTATTTTGACTAGGTGGGTTCTGTCAGTGAGCCAGTTTGCTACCCATATGGTAATGTACGGATTGATGCCTAGTTGAGAGAGTTTATCTATTATGCCTGAGTGGGAAATACTGTCGAAGGCTTTATGCAGGTCAAGGTAGGTGGTAAGCACCATCTTCCCTTCTTCCATGGCTTTAGTGACCATCTCAAAGAAGTCAACCAAATTTAACAGACATGATCTCCCCTTGATGAAGCCAAACTGTGTGGGATTGAGTGTTTGGAAGTTGCCAGTGTCCTTGTTAATGAGGTCAATGATAATCTGTTCCATAGCCTTGCAGATCAGGCTAGTTTGGCTGATGGGTCTATAATTTCCTGGACTGGTGGATGCCCCACCTTTGTACAAAGGGATGACAGTGGCTGTCCTCCACTCAGCTGGGAAGAAGCCGATACTCAGGCTTTGGTTGAATAGGGTGCCTAATGGTGCTGCAAGTTCCTGCCGGAGTTCATGTAGGATGCAGCCTGGGATGATATCGGGTCCCATGGAGGCTGTATTTTTTGCCTTTGAAAGGGAAGTGATGACCTGTTCCGTAGAGATAAGGGGAGAGGGATAGGTACTGGGAATATCCTGATTTACTGATGGGAGGATAGTGGGGTGAAGTTTTTGCTGAATCTGTCAGCCAGCAAGTAGGCTATATCTATGGCATTTGTGTATATGGTGTCCTTAACCATCAGTTCTGAGCAGATCTGGGTGCTACATTTGAGCCTGCGGACGTATGTGATGAAGGCCTTATGATTGTCTCTAGTAGATGTGGCCAATTTGGACAAAAAGTTTGCTTTGGAAGATTTCACTAGTCTTCTTATTTGCTTGTTTAGGCTAAGGAGAGTTTGCTTCCAATTGGGCACCTGCTCCTTCTTGGTCCTGGACAAAAATGTTTCCTTCTGTTATAGAGTTTATTTATTGCAGATGTCCACCAGACAGGTTTACTTTTCCTTGTGGAGTATGATTTCATCTTGTCTGGTATTCCTGATTCCATGCATTTATATAAATGCTCATATAGTACTTTGGTGTAGATTTGGACATTGGTGCCAGTTCCTACAGAGGTGGAGGGGGCTATGAAGCTGTTTATACCATCCCTCAGGAGGTTGTAATCAGCTTTGGAGAAGTTTTTTAGTTTGACCCTAACTAGCTAGGGGTCCAGGGAGATGGTAACTTTGAAAGTGACTGCTTTATGGTCAGATCATACCAGGGAGGATGATACTGTAGAGATGCTGCAGTGGTTACTCATGTTGGTTAATATCAAGTCCAAGATATTATCACCTCTTGTAGGGGTATCAACTAGCTGTTCCAATGTGTTTGCATTGACAAAATTGAGGAATCTCTGGGCATTTATGTTCTGGCATGATTAATTCTTCCAAGATATGTTTGGGTAGTTGAAGTCACCCAGGATCAGGCTATAGGGTTGAATCTTAATAGATTCGAAGAGGTCCAGATAGACAGAATGGGTATCTTGAGTCAAATTTGAGGGCCTGTTGCTAGCTATGATTTCAATAGGGGTCTTGTCAATGGTTAACTGCACCTGTATTGTCTCATGTGCATCACACTGACTGACCAGCCTGGAGGTGTGTATGTCTTTAATATATATTGAAACTCCACCTCCTTTGGCTTTGTTACCCACAATATGGGGGCTGCCTACAACCTCGACTAGAGACAGTTTGGTTTTGTCAAGGGCAGATCCTGTCTACTTAATCTGGTTAACTTCTTTGAAAAAGTTACAGAAGTACTGGATGAGGAAAATCTGTAACAGCACATATGCAGATCTCACAAAGGCATTCAATACAATCCAGTATTCGAGCACAGTAGATAAACTCACCCAGTTAAATGCAAGTCCCTGTGTAACTCATTGGATAGCAAACTGGCTCATGAACAGAACTCTACAAATTAAGGTTAGTAGATTTATCTCCTCCAAAAGACCTGTCACTAGCAGTATACCTAAGGGTTTGGTGTTTGGGCTACTCCTTTTTGGCTTATGGCTAGCCAAGTTTACTGATGACTATAAACCTGGTGCCATCATAAACTCTCCAGAAGATACCAAGATCCTTCAGGAAGGCCTTTCCCAAACAAACATCTGCTGTCAAAGCCACAGCCTAAAACTAAATGTCAGTAAATGTATAATTGTATGCTTCAGCAAGCAGGATGCTCCCTGCAGCTATCAAATAGACAACACATCCCTGAAAATTGACCCAGTAGTGAGGGATCTAGGAACTCATGTGGACAATGAGCTGATATTCGATCACTACATATCTACTGTTTGTAAGGAAGTCCATTTTCATTGCACAGCTTACTAGTAAGGATATGGCATTCAGTTCCAAGGAGATCATCATTCCACTGTATTCTGTACTCATTAGGCCAATCATTGAGTATAATGTCCCCTTCAGTGTGCACCAGTCCAAACACCTTACACAATTCTATTGACCACATAGCTTTCTCACTAAGCAAATCAAGGTCCTTAATCAGAAAAATTACACTGATCATCACAAAGCCCTGTCTCTCTTTACAGTATCTTACAGGTTACTGAGGGACAATATCTGCCTCACTTCAAAGCCTCTACTAACCCCATCTTTTCATATCTACTGCACATCACAAGTCCAACAAAGTAAGTCTCTTACAATATTCTAACATAATCAGGACGAATAGATGGGATGCCACAATTTCACCCCTGGATTGGCATCTTTGTACCTTATAGACATGGATAGCATTTAAATGTCTTTCTGTCCCTGGCTTATTTGTATTCATAATACAAGGAGCTCTGGTTTAGTTGTACTAAAAATACTAATTCTTGAAACTTGTTGGGAATGTAAGGCTAAGCTTCTGAAGATCCTCACAGATAATTAGACTAGTAAGTACCTATGAACTTATGAACCTAAAGAGCATTTTAGCAGCAAAATGGGACAGAGTCACCAGAGTAAAGAGATATTGAAATGTAACAATGGTAAAAACAGGCGACTTGAAAGAAATGCTTTAAGCTGATAAGGCAAGAGGAGCTGAATATAAAAAGGGCATGCTCACTTTAACAAAGGTATATGCAAGTTAAGACATAGAAAAACATCAGTGAAATACTGGA
>NW_025052389.1:0-10821 GCF_019279795.1 Protopterus annectens | reverse complement strand
GGGGCTAACTGCTATCAAATGCAGTATTTAATGGCTAAAGTTTTCATATAATTTATACTACACTTAAATGGTAGACACTGTAAAGGTGCTGTTTCTGATATTTTCAAGCATTTGTTTGAGCGTCATTCACTATGTCAAATACTATTTCTATGTGGTATACCTGTTAAAAGCTGTATCTGAGTAAACAATCTAGCTGTATTATTTACCGTTTGGGAACTAATGAGTACATCATGTACGACTGTAGTCGGGCATGTTAGCGAATTGCCATTACTGCATTTCAAGGCTGGATTGAGTGCATGCTTTCTCTAATGGGATTAATGTGACTAACTATCTACTGTTGAATAATGCTATAGCTAAATCAGCCCCTTAAAAGACATTATCTGGTTAATATGAGTGCTTGAAAGGCAAGTAATAATAGAACTATAGATACAATGCATTAGTAGTACCACAGTTACTCGAGTCTCTTTATGTGAACCAAATGCTAAATGTACCAGCGATTTGCAGACTACATTGAAGGCTGTTTTTGGACTGTACCTGCTGTTTTTACTGCTCTAAACATGCTCTGATAGTGTAACCACTATTTTGTTGAAACTAAAGTGTATCTTTCTCCCCTTCTCTCTACTATTGTTCCTGTAGCTCTACATCTCAATAATATATATACTGAAAGGAAATCCAGCAACTGTCCACCCACCTCCTAGGTCCTGTGCCCTGCAAAAACGTGGGCTCCAAGCAGAAAATGGTTTTGAAAGCTCTCTGAAGTATGCAATATAACTTTATATATGTCCAGCAAGCCTAACTGAATACTGCATTTGCTGGAAGTCGTAGCCCCTGTAAGCAGCTCCCAAAGGAAAGGGCACTATTCTTAGCTTTCCACCCCCCCCAGAAATACGATCCTTCCTCAGACTACTTAGTCCTGTTCTACCTAGATTTTTCAATTATTGACTTCATTGCTTCTTTTAGGCTGCAGAAAACTTTAAAAGATAACGTTAACTTCACCAAGCGTTTTTTACTTTGTCTCTATAGATGGCAGCCTAAACTTTGTACAATATAGTGAAGCCTAAAACAATAGTAAACTAAAGCTAATCTGACTGATTGTTTTTTGTTGCATTATCCCTACTGAGAGTGCTGCCCGGCTCCGCTCCTCTCCCACCCCCATTCCCACCCTCCTCCCATATAATTTCCTTTATACCTAACTACCCATAACTACTCCCCCTCTAACTACAACTAAGTCCCTCCTCCCTACTTCCTTTTCCTAACTTACTATCTCCCACCAAAATATCCTCCCCATACACCCTCACATACTAATACTCACTTCTAGCATTTCCTTACTTCTAAATACACAAACTACATCATGGTTAACAAAATTCAAGTCTTACTCCAAAAAGCTTTACTGTACACTCACTCACACCTCATCTCCTACCACTCTCAACTACCTTCACCTCAATTCCACCCCACTAATCTAACAACTACCTTCATTACTACTCCTCAACAATACCCAACAATCAGCCCATCCATCCTTCCCCCACTCACTGCCTTTCCTAAAATAAAAATATCTCCTCAAGCACTCAACCCCATTAAACCAAGAGTAAAGTGCCACCTATTTATACAACTATTTCATTACAAGCTCCTACTTCTATCTGGTGATATCCATCCCAATCCAGGCCCCACTGGCTATGCACAGAGCAGTACCCAAAGTACACCTAATCCTACACACCCTTCTCTCTCAAAAAAAAGATATCCTTCTACTCAATTAATCTCAGGAGTATTGTTAATAAAACAAACAATTTCCATGCCTGAGTAGCTATAGAAAAAACAGACATAGTCTCCCTAACAGGAGCCTGGATTTAAAACCCCATATTCAAGACAATGAAATCATCCCTTCTGGATATAGCATCTTTTCGACAAGATCATCAAAAGAAAAAGGTGGAGGTCTTAGCCATCCTCTACTCTGACCTCCTCACCCTAACTAGCAAAGCCCCCATCCTTTTCTTAGCGAACTCTTACTAGCAAACTTCCATACTCAACAACTTTACCACCATAACATGGTAGCCATCTACATCTCCCAGGAGATAACACTAGTATACTCAAAGACATCATATCCTACATATCACAGACCTTAAATAAAAGAAACCATCATATTAAGCGATGCTGTAACCATTGACTGTCTCTCCAGATGCAAATTCACCATCTAATATTAGCAACTTTGTATGAGTTCAAACAATTATCACTGCTCCTACCTGTATCAATAAATCTCACCTCCACCTCCCTCCTCGATTGGATTCAGTCTCCCATCCACAAAACTACCATAATCCCCAGAGGCTTGCTCCCTAATGTTTTCAGTGACCACTGCCCTGTGACAGTAACCGATACTCACCTTTTTAACAAACCTCACCGTATATTACTACTGCATAGGCCGAGCAACTACCTTACAACACCTTTTTGGGTACACTCTCTAAAAATCCTTTGGTCACATCTAAAATCATTATATATCATCTGTCTCCATCTCTCTCAATCAGTCAATCAAACAAATCCATTAGTCTCTCAGTCCAATCGTCCTCTGTCATCCATCAGTCAATGTCTCCTGTCTCAGATTCCCAATGCTCATTTTCCTTGACTCAGTTACCACTATAATTAATTCCCTCCCCAGCCAACAATAACATAGAAAGCAGTCACACAAGCCCTCCATCCATTCAAACCCTGCAATCTGCTTTTCCCTCAAAACAGTCTCTAGAAATACATAAAATCTCTACTCTCCAGAGCTAAAGCCCTGCTCACCCATCGGCAGATAACCTCCCCTCAAATTTCCTGCAGATTGCCTCTGAAGCCGCCTTTTAGTATCCATGCTGGTAAGCCATCCATATCTGAGATCTTATGTTCCTGCAATCTGGAAAAAATCTATATATTACCCATTCACAAAGGGGTAAATCCTCAGATATAACCAACTTTAGACCAATTGCTTATACTGTCTCTCCTCTCAAAATCTTGAAAATGTATGCACAAACAAGTTATGCAATACCTTCTTGCAGAAAGGCATTCTAACATCAACACAGCATGGGTTCCGCCCCAAACATAGTACAACCACTGCTTTAATATATCCTTCACCAATACCATATCTCTTGCTAGTGACTCAAACAAGCTTGTATCATGCCTCTTTCTGGACCTCTCAAAGCCTTTGACACTATCTTTACATCCCCTTCTCTTAGACGATAGCCCAACTCAATTTCTCCTCTTTACCACTATCTCTTGGTTCTACCAGTTATCTAGCCAACCGACAGCAATCAGTCAAATGGTTCTCAATGTCCCTCCCTTACCATACAAATGGGTGTACCCCAAGGCTCTATCTGGCCCATTACTTTTCAATATCTTCACCAATCTGTACACACCTCCCTGTCCCCAATCAACAATTGTACAATGTACTTTGATGACTCCACAGTGATCACCATTTCTGATAATCCCTTTAGACCTATTCTCTACTCATGGGCTTCCTTCAATTACCACAGAGACATGGCTTAGTAGCTTAACAAATTAATACTCAACCCAAGAAAATCAAACTCCTTCTTTCTTCCCAAGAAACCCTAACCAATCTTAGCAAATCTGATTTGCAATACAAATGACAGCAGCCACCATTATAAAGCCTAGACCAAGCACTAGATTACTAGGAATCACCATAGATGACCAGCTAAAGTTTGATTTACATGTAACCAACTGTATTAAAACTACCCATCAGAAACTTGGATGTCTTTGTCGAAACAAAATACTTAGCGACACAGCTAGACAAACCCTTTCTCCTTTTCTAATACCTCTCCTTTATGGCTGCCACCTACTTGCAATCCTAAACTCATCTCTTCTCACCAAACTAGAAGCCACAATGGGTTGCCAGATTAGCTATCAATCTACCTACAAATCTCACCATTGTGATTCCTTAAAGCAACCAACTGGCTAGAGATTCCCTCATCTTTTTTAAAATGCATCAACTTAAGATCATCCATTCTGTCTTATATCGAGTCTAACTACTGTCCCAACCTTATCACTATTATAACAAAATACAGCCCTGCAAGTGTCATTACATTAGCTCTGACAAAGAGACTTACTGCAGTTGTAAACCAAGAGACCAAAATGGGATGCTTGCTCTGCAACTATAGCCATGCAGCTTTTTAGGACAACTGCCCTAGAAATCAGATCCTTGATCGTGGAAATATTTCAAAACTGCTGTGCAAAAATATCTTATGAAGAAACTGTTTTGTAGTCATCCACCATGAATATTCACTATCTTTTTTAACATCTACTTCTCCTCTCTCTACTCCCCCTCCCTCCCCCATTACTCTCTCTTGTTCCTCCCTCCTCAATCTCTTAATATCACCTACCTTAATATAGCAAACTTTATATCCACCAAATGTATAGAATTAAAATTGTTTAGAAATGTCTACTAAACCTTGTAATGTTTTACTATGAATCTATGCATATGTATGTTTCTTTATACTCTGGATTTTAATTTCAAATAACTCTGTAACAAATGTTTTATGTAATATTATATCAAAATAAGGAGCTTTTCTCCCTGGTCTCTGCTGAAAATGGGCCTTTGGCTCAATGATAACCAGGTCAACAAATGTAAAATAAATAAATAAAATAAAAATAAATATATATATATATATATATATATATATATATATATATATATATATATATATATATATATATATATATATATATATATATATATATATATATATATATATATATATATATATATACATATATACCATGCATACCAGTCAACTAGCCTGTATTGCTCATAATGCTGCATACAGGTATAGCAGTGTCCCTCCTAACACCTTCAGCAGATGTTATAGTGCCAGGACAGTGGTGATTACCCTCATAGAGTGTGTATGTATCATAACAGTTGTACAAGTGTATCTGTGTAGAAGCCTGTCTTATCACTCTAAATCACATATGCTATGTCAGAGGCATGGGATTACTGGCAGTATTATTCTGATATTGTCCATGGTTGTGATTGGTTCTTTTTTTTTTTTTTTTTTTTTTTTTTTCAAATAATTTTTTATTATTACGAATTACAAACGATGCAGACAGAATTAAAGTACAGAACATTCCTACATAAAAATATGTAAATTAAACTATGAACATGGAAAAAAAAACATTTAGAACTTGATTACAATTGTAGAGTAAAAAAGAAGATAAGAGGAATGTGAGCTATAGGAGGCAATGAGATCTGTCTACAAACCAAAAACTAAAAGTAACTAAAAGCACACAGCTAACTACTAACAACGAAAAAGACAAACATAATACCATGCTACCTTATATGTATAAAGACATAACCAAGAATCTGTGAACATGAGATGTTGACACTCTAGAGGGTATGATTTGTAGGGAAAGGCAGTATCAAAAAAAAAAAAACAAAAATAGATAAATACATAAATAAGGAGTTCAAAAGGGAGTGTCAACTAAATTGAGGGCATAAGACATTTAGTCACATAAAATTACATCAAATAGGCAATTCCATAAGTTGGTGAAATAAGCTTTCTTCCCACGACCAAGAATTATGAGTTTTTGTGCTGATATATGTTTAATTGCCATCTCTTTGAAACCCTGCCAACATAATTTTGTGCGGTCTAACCAATTGTTAGTGATGTAGAGTTTGATTAGGGAGCAGAGAGTGATTAGAACTTTAAGTGTAATTTAGGCATCTTAAATGGGGGAATATTTAAAATAGCTGTTTGCCAAGAAAGTGTAGAATTGTAATATCCCATTTTTTTTAGTCGCACTTTGAGAGAACACCACAATTTGTAGGAATGATTACAATGCCACATAACATGAAGATCTGCGCCCAAACAAGGGCAGCATGTACAAGCAGAGGAGTTATTAGAATTAAATTTATTTAGTATTACAGGTGTATAGTACGAGTTATTATTCAACATCAGTTGAGTATATAAAAATTTTTGAAAGGGCAAGTTCTAAGGTGGTTTTATGGCTAGTATTTTTTGATCCTCTGTGATAGGTGAATTTATATTGTCCCAGTAGTTGGAGAAAAGGCAGTTATTATTGTAGAGTAATGGCTTTAATAACTTGTAAGAGGAAGAGATAGTTTTTTTAGGATTTGAAAGTGTAGAGATAATTTCAGATAATTTATTTTTTTCCCCTTAAATCAGAAGGAATGCAGAAAATTTGTGAGGATAAAAGTTCTCGTAATTGACGAGAATGACTGTGTATTTATTATTGGCCTTGAGAGTTAGGCGTAAATCTGAATCGATAGAGATTTATGTTTGAGCAGGTCCCAAACTGTAAAGTCGTAATAAGGGGAATTTAGAAAGATCAATCATTTTATTATTGATTTTGAAATTTGGATTCAGATGTAGTGGTTGTAAAAGGGGGAAGAGTGTTTTCAAGATTAATGTCTTTAATCATTTTCTGGAACAATCCAATTTTATGCTTCAGTAAGGGAGTATTTTGGAATTGTGTAGAAAATTTGTGAGAGAAATGGGATGGTTTTTTAATTTTATTGGATATAACATTTCCATAACTTCAACCAGGGGGACTTTAATGTGTGATTTAGTATTCATGGTTGAAATGGACCATAATCTGTTTGAGCAAATGATCATGTAATACAGATGAAAATTTGGAAGGCCCACCCCCCCCTTCTCTTTGGGGAAGTAAGTTTAGAGTAAGAAATCCTGACTTTTTTGGGAACCAAAGAAATTTTGCTATGTTCTTGTTGAATTGGGAGAATAGGTTGTTTGAAATTATTATATTTGTAGCATTAAATTGATAGAAAGTCTCAAAATTTTTTTCACAATAGCTGCTCTAGAAAGAAAAGGTAATTTCAGGAGTTTCCATCTTTGTAGGTCTTGGCATATAGTAGCCCATGATTTTAGTAAATTATTTTGAAGCATAGATGCTTGATTGTGTTCAAAGTTAATGCCGCGATATTTGATACTGTATGAGATATGAAAGGAAGATTCAGGGAAAAAAAAAGATTTATGAGCGTCAGGGTTAATTGGGAGGATATGAGATTTTTTCTCATTAATTTGGAGGCTAGAAGCATTAGAAAAGTTATTGATTGCATTTATAATTTTGGGTAAGTCAATTTAGGTAATGAAAGTATAGATTCAAATCATCAGCAAAAGCCGATAATGGAACTTGTGTATTCAGTATTCTGGGGATTGTGTGGTGTGTGTTCTGAACAATGTATAAAAAAAAAGGTTCAATAAATATATTAAAAAGGAAAGGAGAGGGGACAGCCTTGTCTTGTTCCATTAGTTATCAGAATCATTAGATCTTTTTTTTTTATATAAAGAGGTGTAAGAATTTGTATATAGAATTTGAATCATATCTGAAAAAGTTTTAGGAATATTGAAGTGTGACATGGTGGAGAATAAAAAGTCCCAATTTACTCTGTCAAATGCTTTTGAGGCATCAAGAGTCAAAGCATAAGGGATTTTTATCTCTTTTAGTAAAGAGTTTTAGGAATCCAAAGTTAAAGTATTGCCCCCGTATGTCTGTTGTTCATGAAACCAGCTTGTTTATGTGATATTATATGAGGCATTATCTGTTTGAGTCTGTTAGCCAGAATAGCAGCAAATATTTTAATATCTACTTAATAAGTGAGATTGGTCTGTAACTGTAGGATCAGTTTTGTCTTGATTGTTTTTAAAATTAAAATTGTTTTGAGATATTCCAATGTAGGTCAGTAATTCCTTCTTTTATAATGAAGTTGAATAACTTAAGAAGAATGGGGGCAATTTTGGACTAAAAGTTTTAAAAATTGGTAGTAAACCCGTCTGGGGGAGATTTGCCTAGTTTAAGATTGCTAATGACATTTAGAATTTCCTGAATATTAAGGGGGGATAGAAGGGAACTGATCCAAGTTGAGAGAAGGGACAGTAATTGAGTTGAGAAAGGTTTCTATTTGGGGTTTGAGGAGTTGTGTTTATTCTTGCTGTATATATCAGAGTATAATTTATGAAATAATTGGATTATTTCAGAGTCAGACTTGTAGAGTTTCTCTTTGTACTGGAGAATGGAAGTTTTGGCAGGACCATTATTATTTTTAAGTATTCTGGCAAGAGATCTCGAGGGAATCTGCCCCTTCAGAATATGTTGCTATGAGTCTTTGTTCTTGAAGAGAATAATTATAGAGTGCAAGTCAAAAACTGCAGCTTTTAAACAAATCTTCTAAATTTTGGGTGTTCTCTGTTTTTTCTAGGGTTGCTAGTGTTAGGAGTAAGTCTGATTCTTTTTTTATTGATTTTTAAAGAAAGAGGCTTTACTGATCAGAAAACCTCTTAACTCAGCCTTGCACGCAGCCCATTGATATCTGGTGCAATTTGGGAATTTTCAAGATTAGAATATAGATCAGTAAGGTACTGTTAATCTTGTTTAGTATCTCTTTGCTATGTAATAGATTATTATTAAGAGACCAGCTAGAATAGGAAGAGGAAGAGTGAGTAAAAGTAGTTTTAAAGGCTATTCTAGCATGATCAGATAAAAATCTAGGTTCGGTGTTGAAGGTGTTGTTAAATTTGAAAAGAAGTTGGAGACTAGAAAGAAATCAATACGACCATGATTTATGGCAATTGGGAGAAAGTGTATAAGTTGTCCTTAGTCAAGATATTGCTAAATGCAATAGCTCCATAAGGTAAAAGTCTGAGATAAGTTCTTCTAAAGCTGGAGGCTTGAAAATTATATGATAAAGAGTTACTGGTCGGTCAATGTTAGGGTTGATAACAACATTCCAATCCCCACCAATTATATATAAATAATTTTGGAACAAACTGAGGATATTATAGATTTCTAATATGAAGGTGTGTTGTTGAAAGCAAGGTCCGTAAAGGTTCAAAAAGAACTGGTTTGGTTGTGTCTGGAAGAAAAGAAGTTTGCACCACCTACCATGTTTATCGGCTTTGATTTCATTTATAGTGCCCTGAAAATTTTTTCTTAATTATAATGGCTACTCCCTTAGCGTTTTTACTATCCCCATCAGCTATAATAGTTTTAATCCATTTCCTGGAGGACACTTTCTCCCAATCCCTTTTGTCAAGTGGGTTTCCTGTAGGAAGCAAATATTGGCCTGGGATTTAAAAATAAGATGAAGTAGCAGATTTTTTTTTCAGTGTTTTGTAAACCTTTAACATTCCAGCTATCTATAGCCCAGCTCATGGAATCACACAAACAAATGCAATTAGTGGAGTAATATAAAGTTCAGTAATTGTTAAGGTATCAGATTGTGATAATCGTGTTGGAATATATTGCCATGAGATTAAATAGAGTGAAATTTGCATATAACTGCACAGAACTGTCTTTACACACAAAACATAACAGCGAAGGTAGCAGAATACTTCTTCCTATTATCCCCAGTATTTGACCATCCATATCCCTTGAGTGAAGAAGTATAAAAACACATAACAATGCAGGAATAGGTAACACAGAACTTCTTCTGTCTGTCCCGTGCCTATCCACCCATTCTCCTTAAATGAAGTAGCAAATAAACACACATGCAATAACCATAACAATTCTATACATATGTACAACCTATTACTATTCCAATAAAACATCTATCTAGAGTACTAGCATAACACATCTAGAGCATCCATGTTGCTAAAAATTTAACATCTTGTGACATGTATCCATACTAAATAATAATAGTAAACAATATAGATGAATCCACATGTCAGTTCAAGGTGTAAGCTCTAAGGAGTCCAAGCTTGGTAGAAGAAAGCCAAAAAAAAAAAAAAAAAAAAAAAAAAATTTTAAAAAAGCTGATTTACTATATAAATCTTAATAAATTTCAATACAAAGGTGCAAATGATTAACAGGTTCCAACACCGTTCATAAAGCCTTTGCTAGGAAGAGCAAGAGAGAAACCCACTTTTTTTCTGAACTATAGACATATAATAGAGTAGGATTACACAAAAAACCCTCAGCTGACTGAGTTTACCTCATACTGCAGTATCCATAAAGTAATAAACTCTTCAGAATAATTTGACAAGTTGCATAAAAGATTATCATTAAATCCTCAAATCAACTATCAGGCTACTTAGCAAATTAGGAACGGTAAAGGAAGAAAAAAAAAAAAAAAATGAGGTACAGAGCATTCCTGAATTATCAAAACATTACACTCTAGGAAAAAAATTTAAAAAAAAAAAAAAAACACAGTTGTGGCACCAAACTAATAAGCTATATCTGCAGAATTTACAGTAAACTGAAGCAGACACCCGACAAGGTGCTGTTATGAAACGGATACATGCTGGCTTGAAATGTCTGACTACTCAATAGTAGTTAAGAAAGAATTACATCAGTGTGAGCTAAATGCCTGGGAGACCTGAGCGACAGCTCTTCAAGCAGTAAAAAAGAAAAAAAGCAATGACATCAGCAGGGACCAAAAACAAGCTAACAACATAAGCGTTAAACAGGCTATACAGTTTAAGGGTTTTGCAGATCTGGAGGTGCCCTCCCCTATCTGGCATCCAGTCGCTAAATTTTAAGCAGCGCATGTTAATATGCGGGGGGTTTGTAGACAGCAGGTTGATACAGCGCAATAAGGACTGAGTAAGAGTTACAAAGCAGTTACCCGATTAGAAATGGGAATTTCGGTCTACATTTAAGGATACTTCAGGATCCAATCAGTAAATCCACAGATGCAGTTCAATGAGTTCACATAATAGTTATAGCGAAGAACCAAGGTTTGCACTGTTGGTGATGCTTGAAAGGGTATTACTAAACACCTGAGTGTTGCAAGCTATTGGAACCCACTTGTAAACATCAAGTGAAAGATCTGATCCTACCTTCAAACCGGCCAAAAATTTAAAA
>NW_025052388.1:0-11208 GCF_019279795.1 Protopterus annectens | reverse complement strand
GTTAAGGGGACTGTTGATTTTTGGTAGCATTATGTGAGGCTGGTTTTGTGGGTGTGAGTAGCTGCCTTCTCCTCTCCTGTCTGGTCTTGCTAGTCCTGAGCTGGGAGAGAGCTCAGCTCCAGTTTGGCTAAATAGCTGCATCTTCTCGCAAGTATTTGTGTTATGTGGGAGGAGGGGAGAGGGTTGTTCATGTGTACATGAGACAATTGTACATTGCCTCAATTATTCCCAGATCTACTCACCAACTGGAGGAGAGGACGCCAAGCATCTGGCCCTTCTCACTATGCTAGAAAAAATTAAGAGAAGTTAGGTATGAGAGACTGAATAAGAGAGGACTTAGGCAATGAAGTGGGTACTCCTGGGGGTTTTCGCAAGTGAGGGACTTTGTATAATATAGCGACAAGTGCCGATGCTTTTTTTTTTTTTTTTGAGAAAAAAAACTTTTAGGGAACAAGTGCTGCTGCTTTTAGTCATATGGATATACTGTTTAGGTTACTTCAATAGAGCAAGTTCTAAGGGAAAGCCAACAAATGAAGAACAGACTTTATGGAGCCAGAAAAAAGGTGTTAACCTTGTTAAACCGGCCGCCCCCGATGCTGCTCTAGTGGCAACTCCACGCTTAAAGCCGCAGCTTTTATAGCAGGGGGCTGGAAAAGGCAGGAAATGACCCAAATGGCCACTGAACTACAAGTTACTGGTCTTAAACCACCTCTGAGGACAAACAGGCAACTCAGTGTACTCCCCACTCCCACTAGTGAGTAAAGAAACTTCCCTGACCAAACAAAGAAAATGGAGAAGTACAGGAACTAAGACAAAGCCCAGGGATCAGCAAAATCTGATCACTGGAACAAACTAGCCAGGAAAGTTAGGAACAAGAATATTTTTTTTGTTTTTTTCAAGTTTTTTCACAGACAGAACAGAAAACACAATAAATGCTTTGCTTTTTCGAGAATGTTATCAAAACTAGTACACTTGAGTAGTTAGCCTGTAGTTTAACTTTTTAAGCAAACTTAAACTAAGAAGTGCAACCAACAATTAAAGCTTATAAAACAGGAAAACAGGTAATACCACTATAAAATAGACAGAAACAGTCAGCATCGAATAACGCAAATGGTCAAAAATGCAAGAAAAAAATACTTAAAATCTGGAAAGTTGTTTTTCTGTCCTCTGCTGCTCTAGAACTTGCTGGATACCACAAGGAGCTGTGCTGAGTTCCCACAGCAGAAAAGCCTGCCAAAGCGTGCTTTATACCAGGGGGCTGGAAAAGGCAGGGAATGACCCTAAATGGCCACTCGAACTACACAAGTTACTGTCTTAAACCACTCCTCTGAGGACAAACAGGCAGCTCAGTACCCCTTAGACTCCCACTGTGAGTAAAGAAACTTCCCTGACCAAACAAAGAAAATGGAGAAGTACAGGAACTAAGATGAAAGCCCAGGGATCAGCAAAATCGTATCAGTGGAAAAAACTAGCCAGGAAAGTAAGGACAACAAGAATATTTTTTTGTTTTTCAAGTTTTTCACAGACAGAACAGAAAACACAATAAAATGCTTTGCTTGATTAAATGCTATCAAAAGCTAGTACACTTGAGTGATTAGCCTGTAGCTAACTTTTAAGCAAACTTAAACTAAGACGTGCCACCAACAATTAAAGCTCATAAAAACAGGAAAAACAGGTAATACCACTATAAAATAGACAGAAACAACAGTCAGTCAATAACACAATGGTCAAAAAATGCAAGAAAAAATACTTAAAATCTGGAAAGTTGCTTTTTCTGTCCTCTGCTGCTCTAGGAACTCTGCTGGCTACCACGAGGAGCTATGCTGAGTTGTCGACCCTTGTCTTGCTGAAGGGATCAGTGCAGTGAGGGGAAGTGTTTCATGTTGGTGCTTGCTTGTACATACTTGAAGACATACTACTGAAGAGATTAGTGAAGTCTGGGGGAAATGCTTCATTTTGATGCTTCCTGTGCATTGAAACTACAGAAGGGGAATGGATCGCTGGGGGAAATGTTTCATTTTGGTGCTTGTGCATACTTGAAACTACTGAAGGAATGGATCGCTAGAAGGAATGTTTCATTTTGGTGCTTGCTTGTACATATTTGGAGACATAATGCTGAAGGAATTAATGGGGGTCTGGGGGAAATGTTTCATTTTGGTGCTTGTGCATACTTGAAACTACTGAGGTAGTGGATTGCTGGGGGAAATGTTTCATTTTGATGCTTGCGCATACTTGGATCTCTGGGGAAAATGTTTCATTTTGGTGCTTGTACATACTTCGAAACTACTGAGGGGGTGGATCACTGGGAAAATGTTTCATTTTGGTGCTTGTGCCTACTTGAAACTACTGAAGAGAATGGATCGCTGAGGGAAAGGTTTAATTTTGATGCTTGTGCATACTTGAAACTACTGAGGGAATGGATTGCCGGGGGAAATGTTTCATTTTGGTGTTTGTACATACTTGGATCGCTGGGGGAAATGTTGCATTTTGATGCTTGTGCATACTTCAAACTACTGAGGGAGTGGATCGCTGGGGGAAAGGTTTCATTTTGATGCTTGTGCATACTTGAAACTACTGAAGGAATGGATTGCTGGGGGAAATGTTTCATTTTGGTGTTTGTACATACTTGGATCGCTGGGGGAAATATTTCATTTTGATGCTTGTGCATACTTCAAACTACTGAGGGAGTGGATCGCTGGGGGAAATGTTTCATTCTGATGCTTGTGCATACTTGGATCACTGGGGAAAATGTTTCATTTTGGTGTTTGTGCCTACTTGAAACTACTGAAGAGAATGGATCGCTGGGGGAAATGTTTCATTTTGATGTTTGTGCATACTTGAAACTACTGAGGGAGTGGATCGCTGGGGGAAATGTTTCATTTTGGTGTTTGTGCCTATTTGAAACTACTGAAGAGAATGGATCGCTGGGGGAAATGTTTCATTTTGATGCTTGTGCATACTTGAAACAACTGAGGGAATGGATTACTGGGGGAAATATTTCATTTTGGTGTTTGTACATGGATCGTTGGGGAAAATGTTTCATTTTGGTGCTTGTGCATACTTGAAACTACTGAAGGGAATGGGTGTGTGTGTGTGTGTGTGTGTGTGTGTGTGTGTGTGTGTGTGTGTGTGTGTGTGTGTGTACATTATCATTTTCCTAGTCATAAAATTCAACCATACAGTTAATACACATTTAATATACTAGATACGGTTGTCTGAGACATAAATGCTTGTGTGCTGTCCTTCTTAGAGCAGATACTACTAGGGGAATTAATTTGTTTCAGATAAACAGTTTCTTCTTTTAATGAGTAATATGGAGAAGATAGGTTCATAGGTACTAAAAAGTCTAGCCTTGCATTCACATGGTAATTATTTATTAGCCCTCACAGTCTATTTATTCATTTAACAACACATAAAGCATCAGCAAATGTTTAAATATTTACAGGAAAGGAATGAGCTCCTCAGCTTAGTCATTCAGGAAATCCATAGATCACTCTGCATTTACAAACTAAATAAACACTTCCTTTTCATTTAAGCAGTGTTGATATAGTGCATACTAGGACAGAAATTATCAATACATTACGTTATTTAAGTACCACACACAGCCCACAGGTTGTTTACAAGGTATTATGCTTTTGGCTTTTTGCTATGGGTCCATTTCTCATAAAGTTGTAGTTTTCTGGCAAATCACTGGCAGATCTTTGAGGACTGGAGTCAGAAAATAATGGCAGGCAGCAGACATTACAATTAATTTTCAGACTTCATCCTTCAGAAAATTCATACTATGCAAAATCTGTTATTCTGTCAACAGTCTTAAGTTTGAAGAGAGTATTTAAAAAAAAAAGTGTCACCACTATTTCTCTGCCTTTATTTGGTCCCCCATTATTTGTGGCTTTGTCCAGATTTCTTGCAGTAAGAGATTGAGAGGTATGGCCATAACATCTGCAGTCATATAACTAAATAATTAATTTATGCAGCTGTATCTGTGCCTTCTGCTGACTCTAATTTCACTTACCCATTAGTAACTTTTGATGCAATGCATAGCTTTTGTATCTCATATATTTGACAGACTATCATGGAGGTGGCGCTTAATAGTATAGCATGATGGATAAGAAAGTGGAATGTAATGTTGGCTTTCAAAATGACTTTGAAACTGTATTATTACATAGAGCTAAGAACACGTAGTGCTTCTCAATGAGGCAGACATCCCACCCTACAAGTTTTATAAGTATATTCCTAGAAAATAATACTGAATTATATTAAGTCACCAAAAGAACTTTTATTTGGAAGTAAAAGATTTTAACCATCTGGTGAACTTTGTAGCTAGAATTGTTAGAAAGTTGTTAGTAATTGTTTCATGTTTTACTCATAGTATGTGTATGCTGTGATTGGTAATATTGCACCTGTGTACGTATGTTGCGTAATGTCAGTTTGTGTATTTATTGTACACTTTTACTCAGCGCAGGGCTTGCTGTCCTAGAAGTATATAGTTAATAGTCCTTAGGTGCTTTGTCTTGTGAAATATTCATTTCTTGGCAGACCGAGGACTATATTAAGCCAGTAAGCAAAGTAATGACAGGTGCTTTTAGTGTCAGACTTCACATGCTTCAGAAAATGTATTATAATGCAAAGTGTGTTACTGTACCAACTTCATAAAGGCAATATTTAAACTATCTGGCTGGCTTTTGGTCTCCACACACCCCTCCTTACATTTTTGGTTTTATCACTACCTGCTGACTGTTGTGCTAACAGATTGAGAAATATGCTGTCTGCACTTGTTTTTGCTCAATTCACCAGCTGAAAGCCTCTAATCTGTGCTTTGTGGTTGCAATTAGAGAGAGAGTTATCTGTGCAGGCTAGCTGGAGGAGGGAATGATGTGGAGCTCTGGGTTGTAGAAAGACCTGTACTGTGCTGCTTCAATTAGTCTTGGCTCCCTCCTACACTCTGTTCCTTAAAATTGAACAAAGGTGTTAAATCACAGCAGAGAACTTTGTGACAAGTTTACAGATCCCATAAGTAACAGAATATGGGAAGAGGGTTTCACAGTTGTTGAGCTTTGACAATACAAGTCTCTTAGCTTGGGAAGCATTACATTGCACACATTTGCTAAAGATCTGAAAAGCAGCAGTTAAAGACTCACTAGCTACTGTTTTTTTTTTTTTTTTTTTTTTTTTTTGTTAACTGGGTAGTTTGTCTGGATGTGTGCGGTCCATAACATGTTTAGAAATGTAAAGACATCAATCACATTTTCAGGTTACTTTTGGATTGCATGCACACTGTAGACTGTCTTATGCTTTTTACAAAGTACTTACACTAACACTATCATGTGGGCCAGTTTCTGTAATGTGAAGACATTATACAGTTAAAAAAGTAGAATAGGTGGTGATGGTGCATGTCTCATGTGTATGTTAGCTGTCTCTGCTTCTGTAAGCCTAATTCAGGTTTCTCTAGTGTGTTTCTGTGTCCCACCATGACATTTCACACAGTGCCTATCAGACGTATACAGCTGCCTTTCTTGGTTATGAAGAACATATGAATTATAAATCATTCATGCAAATGCTGTAAATAGGTGTTTGTGTGTGTGTGTGTGTGTGTGTGGGGGCTTCATTGCTGTGCTTGTCTGAATTACTAGCTGTGTTTTGTCATAAACCTTGTCTATTCAGTGAACTTGATCAAGGGTAAAGATGCCAAAAGCCTAAGTTTTTGTAATATAGTCATTCACCCCCGCCAAGCCAGCCAGCTCCTCTAAACTGTTTTATGTCTCTTGTCTTTACACTGACCAGTTGCTGCATGATACCATGTTTTGCTTTACAGGAGTTCACAGTACTTTCACCTGCTAGCAGCTGTACCTGTAGCAAGGCTGAACAAGTAGTACAAAACACAACAACCCCCATCAAACAGGCTAAAGGACAACCTAGACAAGCAAAGATGGCTGAAGGTGAAAAAGGTAAGACCTGTTCTCAGTAATATATCTGTTAGTAATATAATGTGGCTTTCAGCATCATTTCTGTTGTCATACTTAGAGGGGGTTATGCTTTTCTTTCATTTTTCAAATAGGCCAGATCAATGAAAAAAGAATGTCATCATTTCAAGCTGTACCTGCAGTAGTAGCAGCACCAATCACAAGCAGTGCAACTGAGGACCGAGTGATCACCCTTGTACAGCAATCGGAGGCAAAGATGCCTAAAGATGGAAAAAGGTATTAGGTGTTCTTCAGTCATATATCTTTATTAGCAGTACTACACAATTTGCAAGACACCCATGTCTTCAAGCTTAGAGGAGGTTTTTGTGTTTATTTAATATGTCATGTTGACAAAAAAGAAGACCGTCTTCATTCCAAGCAGCTTGAAAGATGTCATTTGATTCAGCTACAAGTGAGAGCAAGCTTGGGCAAGGGTATGCATTCTGCAAATGTGTCACTGTAACATAAGTATTGGGCCATGGAGGACACCATGATCTGTACAGGCAACTGGATACAGAGAAGCACAAGACAAAATGCAAAAGCAGGTCACTTCTAGAAGGAAAGTGACAGACAGGTTTGCCACCGAAGCCCAACAAGCAAGTACAGCTCAGAAAGCATTAAGTGCTGAAGTGGATTTTATTTTCATACTTGCAGAGCACAACCTACCCTTTAGTGTGGAGGATCATCTGCTGAAATACATGAAAAACACTTTGGTGATCATGAGGTGTTGAAGATAAGCTGTCGGGCGACTGTGAATGCATTACACATGATGTCAGGGGTAAAATATCAGGAAGATGCAGCAGCAGTCTGTTGAAAGCAGGCTTACTGCATTTATTTAGATCAGAGCACTGATGTGGAGGATAATAAACTCCGTGTGATGCTGGTTGGATTTTTTGACCAGGCAAAATGTAGAAATGTTGTTCAGTTCTTAGACATGACCGTTTGTGTGGCAGGTACAGGTGAAGTGTTATACAACTGCCTTATGGAAAGTTTTCACAGATTTAATATTCCAACAAATATATGGTTGCATACTCATCAGATAATGCTGGAGTCATAGTTCGTAAATACAATTTGGTACTGTCACGATTAAAGATTCTCAGTCCTGATCTCTTCAGTATGGGTTGCCTATGCCATATAGCAGACCTTTACATCAAATCATGTTTGAAAGAAATTAAATCAAAGTAGAAGACTTGCTATCATACATTTATAATGACTTTTCACATAGTGCACAGAGGCAGCATAAGCTAAATGAATTTGCATTATTTGTTGACATTGAGCTACTTGTACTTATCTGACATACCCCCACTCATTGGCTGAGTCTTCATAGTTAGCGAATACTGGACCTGTGCTTTTGTCACATTTCCAATTGTATGAGCCCCGGTCACACACAATAGACCTCATAACAGAATGGCTTAATAGAGGTAAAACTGGTATTCATTTTCCTAAAGTACGGCTATGGAGTCTCTCCTACTGCAGGCCAGAAGCAGTCAACTTTTAACTCTGTACAGTGACATCACAAATCTTCTACAGGAATATGCA
Organism: Protopterus annectens; assembly: GCF_019279795.1. Lineage (NCBI taxonomy): Eukaryota > Metazoa > Chordata > Ceratodontiformes > Protopteridae > Protopterus > Protopterus annectens. The sequence continues at coordinate 3,706 of NW_025052388.1, read as the reverse complement.
AGCTGGTTATTGAAGCCACATGTTGCTTTAGAATTTCTAGGTAATGTCAGTACCACCAGGAGTTCTTTTTTTGAGGATGGCAATAATATTTTGCAGCAGCGACAGCTTCATGTTGGACCTGATGTTGACAAATATCTGCATGAAAAGGGTGATGAGATTGTTGGTATGTAACTCAGCACACCTTCTATAAGCAGGTAAAAGCATTTTATGTTGCAGTCCTTCTGAAAATAAGAAAGCATTTGCCTGTTGGTGACTTCATACTGCAAAATATTGGCATTTTATTGAACCCTTATTTGAAATTAAATATTGACAGTGAAGTTGTAACGAACATTGCAGCTCATCTAGGATTTGCACGTCATGGCAAGAGCTTAGTCAGCTTAAGGCTGAGCTTGACGTATACCAACTTATTAACTTCAGGTTGCCACAGCAGGAGCACAGACAGGAGTCTGAAACAGATACATGTTTCTTCAAGTACTGGTCGACAGTCCTACAAAGCCCTGAAGCGGAATGAATACCTCTCTTTAAGCAGCTCATATTGATGCTGCTTTGTTTGACACATTCCAATAGTGAAACTGAGCGAGCAGTCAGCATGGTGAGAAAAGTTAAAACAGAGCTGAGGCAGTCATTTCATGTCAAAACACTTAAATGATTGCTAGCAATCAAAATGAACGAGGACAGTGACTGTTTCTGGGGAAGTCCCACCACCCATTCTACAAGCAGCAAAAAGGGCAAGTGTAGCTTATAATAGAGAGTGTGCCCTCCAGTCAGAGCCATCATGACTGAAGAAGGTGAAGAGCAAGTAATCCATGATCTGTGACTGAGTATTTAAAAAAATGGTTATTTTATTTGGCTGCCATTTAGCTTCATTTTAACTCTGTGAATGAGTTTACTTTGTATTATTTGATTTGTATTTATTTTAGTTTTATTTTACACCACTTTAGAAGTAAGACCTTATTTAATTTGTATTTGTTTAAATTTTATACCAGTCAGTGTAGTAGTTGTTAGAAAGAATTCATTTGAGTGTAATGTTTACACAAATTGTATTTATTTTGATTTTATATATGTAGTAGACTAGTAGTAGTCAATTTTTTTTTTTACATATTCAAAGTTTTATACAAGTTTAGATGTTAATATAAACAAGCTCAGATGTTAATATAAATAACATTTTTGTTCTGGTTATATTTTGTGTTATTTATTATTAATGTAGAAGGCTGAAGCAGTTAATTTTATTTTTATAAAAGAAATTTGTATTTTAGTTTTGCACAAGTTCAAATATTATTATAAATAAAACAGTATTATTGTTCTGTATATTTTCTGTTTCATGATCATATTTTGGCTGTTCTTCAGTATGCATTTAAAAGTGGGTATCCCACAATTCCATTGGAGTGGGTGAGGTTACATAATTATGTATGCAAATTTTATGCTAAAAAGCATACAGATTTTGGCTAGTTGTACCTATTTTCATGGGCCTTTGTCAAGATTTTTTGTGTGTCCAGGTTGAGAAGTATGGCGAGAAAAGCTACTACTAAATATAATTGAAAAATTGCATATATCTGCTGCATTTCTGTATGAAAAGAAATGTCCACATGAAGACTGCACTCCAGAAGGGTCTATATTACATGTAATGCATAAATCCTAGGACGCATCGTTCAAACACAGACACCTAAGTGTCGAAACCTTAAAATTATGAATGGCCATTCTTTCCTCGGAAAGAATTTGCTAGGCTGTCAATAAATAAAATAAACTTGAATCCAAACATAGTGGAGGGCTGTGCTCCCACACCTCCCTAACTAAATATACCAACTCCGAGATCGTGCTACACTGAGCAAAGGGCAAATCCCCAATAACGGCCAAGCAAATTCTTTCCCGAGGAAAGAATTCATGTATGTGGCCATTCGTGATTTTAAACTTTCGATGTTTAGGTGTCGATAATTAGGCATTCGACAACCTAAGCTGTCAAACATCTAATAGGAATCCCTCCAAAAGTAATAATATTGATTAAAATATCGAACTAAAGTAGAATTGCTTCTAGATAAATATTATTCTGTAATCCTAAAATATTTAAGTATTATTCTGCAATCCTAAAACATTAATGTTACATATTTGAATTTCTGAATCTATTTTCTATTTCTTTTTCCAAAAGCATGCATCTGGAGCATTTCTCTCCAGGCCTCCGCTGAAAATAGGCTATTTCCCAGTCTGACTTTCCAGTAAACAAAATAAATAAATGTTTCTATTTATTTTAAGTGGTATTTAGACAAATAATTCAAATACTTTTCTTTTTAATTGTTATACTTCTTTATTCCTCTTGGTAAATAGTTCTATTTTTCTTTTTTTTTCTATATATAGAATTGTTAGCTATCTTTTGATATGTTAGCATTTAATCTTGCATTTATTGGTTTGATATTATGAGATCACCAATGAAATGATTTACGAAATGTTCAGTAACAAATTTAAGAATTAAAATCTATGTTGAAGAGTAGAAGAATTCCCTGACCCCTGTCAAAATGCTACCTTATTAAGCTTATAGTCTCTACAAGAATGAAAAGTACAGTTGTGTACACTTACCATAAATGTAGATGTTCGAGTGGATTCACTGTTGCAGTCATTACATTTGAGTAATCTGTTGGCAGGTTGCCCTCAGTCGGCCTGATTAACAAAGTCTTGGGTCCCATGTCGGTTGCTCTCCCTTCTTCCATGACGTCATGTTGTCAGGGGTATATAACATGCAGCCGACGCCATTACATCAGTTTTTCTTGCCCCAGATGTCAGGTGCCTCCCAAATGGGGAGCAAATAAAATTAAAAACATAAAAATATACCTCCAACCAAAAGCAAATACACCAAAAAGGCTTTTAAACATAGTAAAAGAAAGTAGAGGTATAGTCAGAGAAAAACAGGGGGCTGGAGGGAAAGTAACCAGGACTGCAACAGTGAATACACTCGAACATCTACATTTATGGTAAGTGTACACAACTGTACTATGTTCTTCATGTTTCACTGTTGCACTCATTACATTTGGGTAGATTCCCAAAGCTATGGTTGGGAGGAGGAATTTATACAGCATTAGGACCAGCTATAAGGCCCTGCAAGACAGCAGTGGCAAAGCCAGCTCTGGATTTAGAGAAAATTGGTAAATGACAATGCTTGGTGAAAGTATGTACAGAACTCCAGGTAGCAGCTTCTAGAATGTCCCTGGCAGGAACACCTCTGAGAAAGGCTGCAGAAGTAGATGCAGCCCTGGTGGAGTGAGATCTGATCCTTTGGGGGATAAGTTTTCCATGGTGCTTATAGCAGAGATGAATGAAATGGCTTATCTATTTAGAAATGGTTTGTTTTGAAATAGACTTCCCCTCTGCCCCAACAGTAAATGCTACTAGCAAGTGTTCAGATTTTCTTCGAAATTTAGTTCTGTCCAAGTAGAATCTAAGTTGTCTGTGCACATCCAAGGAATGCAAAGTCCGTTTCCCTTTGTTCTGTGGATTGGGAAAGAAGTTTGGCAAATGAATGGACTGATTAAGAGCCACACTGGAAACCACCTTAGGCATGAAGGATGGATTGGTCCTCAGAGATACCCTGTCCACATGAAAGATGATGAAAGGCTCCACTGCCATAAGGGCCTGTAATTCAGATATCCTTCTAGCTGAAGTGATCGCTAAAAGGAAGGCTGTTTTCCAAGAAAGAAATTTTAAGTCTGCAGTAGCAGCT
>NW_025052387.1:0-14112 GCF_019279795.1 Protopterus annectens | reverse complement strand
GTGTTTGTCTAAGGGCATTCCCGTAGATGCCATGGTGGTGGTGGTGGCGGTGGCGGCCACAAAGAAGGAGCTGGCAGAGACTTCTTCCTCTGTTCATCTGCCAAACAAGGGTTCTCGACAGATGGACAGATTTGGAAAGCGTATCTTTAGTTCAGCGGCCTTTACCCTTAGATCATTGAACTATCTTACTCACTTCACAAGATTGCAGAGGGATCTCCTAAAGGAGTTAGAAGATTCTGTACAAGGTGCGTGTACTGAGGGAGTCCCTGACAAGATTTCTGCTCAGTTGTCCACCTTAAATTCTATAGTTAACTCCTCCATGCGGCTTATCTCCTATGCTGCTGATGAAGTGAGTGGAGCAGCGGGGTCAGGAGTTGCCCTGAAGCGTCACTCCTGGATACGCTTGTGTAATTTTGTGGAACCATTCAAGTCTACTTTCACCAACGCCCCATTTGATGGTTCCTCGTTGTTTGGTTCTAAGGTGAAGGATACACTCACTCGGTGTGAGCAAGAAGGAAAGACGCTTTCTACTGTGGGAGTACATTTTACAGTTCCCTCTCGACCATACCCCAAAGGTCAAAGGGGTGGTAAAATGTGGTTCAAAAAGTCACAGAGGGTCTTTCTGGACACACATGATGAACTCTCCTTCAGATGCAGAGGAGGAGGAGAAAATGGGAGACTTCTATCACATAGTAATTATACACCAGTCCAGGTGGACTTGTTGGCACACTTTTTAGAATTGATTCTGGAGAATAACTTTTTTACATTTGATGACACTTTTTACCAGCAACAAGGTGGGGTTGCTATGGGCACGCCCTGTGCTAATAGTTATGCCAACATGTTTTTGGCGCAGTGGGAACTTGAGGCCTTGTTTAGACTGGATGAGTTCAACCAGCAAGTGGTGCTTTATCGACGTTTTGTCGATGACGTTTTTGTTCTGTGGAGAGGTAGTATGGATGGACTGATTAGGTTCCATACTACTATGAATCAGTTAATGGATTATTTGAATTTCAGTATGAACTACTCTAGATCTAGGATAGAATTCCTAGATTTATATGTTGAGAGGCTAGAAAGTGGTTTAGTTAATACTGGGGTTTATATGAAACCCTGCCATTTTAATACACTGTTGATGCGTGATAGTATGCACCCACAGCATATCTTCAAGAACATCATTAGAGGTCAAGGAATGAGGACCTCTAGACTGAATGCCACTGATAGTGGTTTTTTGACTGAAGTAGCTGATTTGAAACAGAGGTTAGTGGAGCGTGGCTATGATTCACATGAGGTTGACTCTAACCTTATTGACATCAGTGAACTTAGACTGAATAGGGCCGCCCCATACTTTGGACCGGATGTCAATGTTAAGAGAGACAATGTTGACAGAGACAGATGTGAGGGAGTATCTCGAGTCAGAATTTCTTTACCTTTTAGTACTGACTGCTCCGCTATTAGGAGTATTGTTACTAAACATTGGCCGATTCTCTGCACTGATGAAATTATAGGTGAGATAGTGGGTGCTAAACCTTTGTTCCTTTTTAGGAATAAACTTAACTTAAGGAGAATGCTCTGTTATTCTAAGAGAGATGAGCAATGTATGGAATTTAAGTACACTAAACCCTGCGGACATTGTAGCTTCTGTAGTTCTATTGATACTAATACTCATTTTTTACATCCTGATTTACAGACTAGCTTTAGTACACAAGTTGATGTCACTTGTGACACCACTCATATAGCAGTATGCCAGGTATGTGGTGCATTTTATGTTGGCAAAACGAATCGCCGTTTTAGAGATAGGATACGCAAACATCTTTACCATAAAAGGAAGGCTTCTTTACATAATGCTCTAGCCAAACATGTGGTTCAGGCTGGGACTGACCACTATTTTCTATTTAGAGCCCTTGAGCTCATCAGACCTAATATACGGGGGGGCGATATTAGGAACCATACTGAGAGTAGAGAGAGAGCAAATGGATAGTTAGGCTGAGAGCAGATAGGGGCTCTGGTCTTAATGAGAGAGCCTCTATTAAGCCCATACTTAAGAAGCGTAGGAATATAAAATGTAAAAATTTTAATGTGGTTTTATATGTATGTTTATATATTTATCCATCTGCACTGTTCACAAGTACATTTTTATTATGTGCCTAACTTTATTTAATATGTATTAGATGATTTTAGATCCATGTGCCATGTATACTCAAGATGTATATATACCAGGTTTGACAATATATATCTCATTATGTTGTTTTCTTCTCATTAATATACAAGTAGGTATTGTGTTCGATAGGTTGATAGAGACAATGATTTAACTATATATATAGCCTCTATGAGTATTGGTCTTTGTGATGTGATCTGACGAAGCTCTTTTATATGAGTGAAAGCGCTTATCTGACCTGCAGTGAATTATTAAAGCTTTATGGACATATTTTGGACTGATTTGGCTTTGCTTTGCTTGGTTCTGCTTCGCTCTTGCTCCTGATTTTTATCATATATATATATATATATATATATATATATATATATATATATATATATATATACACACATATATATGTATAGTCACTCTATTTCTTTTTTGAAAATTAAAACTTTCGATAGCAGTTTATAATTTCAAAAATAAGTCAGTTAACAATAACTATAAACATTTACAGGTGTTTCTTAACTCTTCTTACACACATCTAGGTAAGTGGTTACCATGAGCACTTCAGAATTTTATAACAAGTCAAACTCTAATGGTTCACAGTATCCTTTACGTGATATAAACAATGCCTGGTTATAGTATGTATTTTTATGTACACCGTCTCCTAGCTTAACACAGTTTGTTTTTCTGTCACACCAATCCTTCATTTTAGCAGTTTTCCATAGCGGCCTTCTCCCATGTCTTTAACAAGGTGTTATAGTTAACATCCCCTTCGTAACTAAAGCTAGACACACTATACAGCTTTCTATTATTTTTATGCATGACTGTCTTTGGACTAAGTAACTTGCTTTCTAATAAGAATAAATATTTGAACAAGACTGAAAATGTCTTTCTTACTGCTTCCCTGCCCTGCACAGTGTTTTATCTTTTTTAATCTGCATTTCTAATCTTGGACTTTTTTAACCTTCCTTCACATTACAACTAAACATTTGAACAATGTTACCTGCTCCTACTCTGTGAAACAAGTAACTTTTTTCTACAAATCTACATTTTGGGCACCTGTGCCTTGGTTCCCATTGCAGCTAAACATTTGAACAAAACTGAAGAGTATTTCCTCTCATACAAAATTAAAGCAGGACCCATACTTCAGCATTCTATTTGTGTGTTTTTTTTTTCCTCCTGGAGATCTGCCTATGGATTGCGTACTTTGCTTCTCATTACAAGTAAACATTTTAACACAGTTGAACCTATCCTAGCATATTCCACAAACTTTCCATCTGTAATTAAATAATTATTCCTGCTACCAATAAAAGTCTTACATGTTATCAAGGACTAGTTGCACAATCAAGATATGTGATGTTAAAGGAAAACGCCAGATTAGAACTCAAAAAATGTTTTTTTTTTCATTCTTTGTTTTCTGAGCCATTTTAATGCCTCAAAATCACTCCAAGTGCTTCTTTTACCATTTTAATTTGTTTCTCTAAAAATGGTGAATGATGGGGCCTGCCTTGGTAACATGATCTTGTTTTCATTCCTTCTTCCCATAATACATTTCAAGTCCTCTTTGTATGAGTCATGCTAGACATAAGGAAGTGGTGTTGTTTTCCCATGCCATTAAGATAGAATGGCAGGACTGTGAAGCATTGTTATCTAAACACACCTTCTGTAACAGAACTACTTCTATGTTTCCCTGACTACTAAGCCTTGTTTATATGTCTGTCAGAGCTTGTCCTATGCTATAAAAAAGTATGGAAATAGCAGGCTTTTGTAAAGGGATTTTTTTGTAGTTCTAAAATAATCAACAGACCTTCCCCCATACTCTCATGCTGAGTTGTGAAAGCTCTCACTGCAGTAAATGATCCTTGCTGCACATTTACAAGTGGCAAGTAGTAGGACTCCAAACTAAGTCTGTCTACTACCTCCCAATGCCTTCAGTGGAAAGTTTTTTTTCTCTCTCTCGTGAATGATGCAGCATTAAAATGTGCTTTACTAGTCCCTTAATTATTTCTGTCATGTTCACCCCCCCCCCTTTTTTTTTTTACTTTGGTAACTGGGAAAGTGAACTGGTGCCAGGACCCTTTTCAGTCATGACTTGGGCTACATTGGCAAAAATAATAAGTAGTAAATGCATACAGCAATACAAAGAAAAAATATACTGACATAAAGTCCTTGACAAAGATTGCATGTGCAACACATAGCCAATGTGTGACAGTGAACAACTAAAACATTAAGCAACATTTACTAGAATGTATACATTAATAATGCTTAACTCTACTATGTTAAGTTTATTATAAATGACAAATTATATTCACCCATATTGTACACAGATATATATTATATTGATACCTAGCATTCATTAGGTCATTAACTGCCACTAAAATATTTGTCATATAGTCTTGTTCACTGTTTTATATTATTTCTCACCCATCTTTCAGCTCATTTCAAGTAACAATTACAGATATGTGCTACATCTATTCTAACATTACATTGTACCTCAAGCTATAATATTCTTACCACACATAAGCATTATGGCTACTTACTCTTGTCCAATTTCACTTTCTTCAGCCTTTTAACTCATACAGCAAGGCTCATTTTTTTGTCTGTTTCCCTACTCTAGGGCTCAAACACACTTACTGAAGATTTAATCACAATATCCTCCCCCAGATAGAAAATAAACATTACGTCATATACTGATTTCTTTTTTTATTGAGCTACATCATTATTGACTAATACCAAAAATACCACCAAGCAATAGCAACAGGTGAGAGCTATGGCTCTTATATTTCATTTGATTCTTATGCATTATTTTCCCAAAAACTAGTTTCATCTAGACTTAAATGAAATATATGGATATGAAATAATCTGATTTGACATTAATCACTTAAAAATATCAATTTTATCCCCATTTTCTCTGCCTATGAATAAAGTATAGGTTAAGTAAGAACAACAACTAATGCTCCAGTCTTTAATGGAACCTCAACTAACAAACTATACTTTAAGTGGGAACTACATATATTACTTTATTTCTTTGGCAGTAGCAAGCATAATGAAGATAATGTTTCAATACTGAGTAGTCATTTTCCCATTCTTCTAATAACCATTTTCACAGGGACTTCATTTTGTTTTCATCCCTTTTAATACAGTAATCATGCCCTCATTACATTACTACATTATATATGTTTAGATACTGCTAGCACTTGTTCAACAGACCTAGCATTACTCTATCATCACTCTTCCTAGACTTCATTATTTTCTTTCAGTGTTTTCCTGGATTTGTTAACATTCTTAGATATTAATACATTTTATACTCTACACTTCTTTACCCTACATGCATTGTTCTCCTCTACTTCAAATTTGTACTTTAGCGCCTTCATTTACTATCATACTCTCCCATTACCTTTTCTTCTTGTTAAAATCTTACACTTGCATCTAACACTGAAGCCCATGAACACATTATCCATTCTCTCCTTATCGTTCCTTTTGCCTCTTCATTTATCTTCCCTACAACTTATCTTACTGCTACATCCTTCATGAACATCCTCTGTTGTGCCCTGTGATATGTGAGGTATTCTCTCATTACACATGTTTGTTTAATTTTATAACACTAGATTGTCAGAAATACCTAAAATCCTCCATTTATTTAAATACTTGCCCACTGCATAAAGCATCATGTTTTTATAGTTCCTGTGAATGTCCTCAATAACTTATCTCTTCTACTTATATTTTTTAACAGCTGCTTTCAAATATAACAAATATCAATCTGCTACTTAAATATTTTCTTATGTTTTCAGTCTGATGCTTACAGGACAGGGGCATTGAAATTAAGTTTAGATCCCTTTGTTATAGTTCAACCTTCTATTATCTCCTCTTGCCACTCTAGCATTCAGCACATTTAACCAATTAAAGATCTCACATCTTGGTCATCAAAGAATTAATAACAAATGGGACTTACTTGAAATGTGGCTTACACACTATAAACCTGATGTACTTTCTGTAAATCATTATGTGTAATGTTCCTATTGAGCCACTGTAGCTAGATAACATGTGCATATAAGTACTGAGCTCTTGCAAGAACAGTGCCATTTTGTACAGTTATTCAGAGTGAGTGCAGACATGAATGGAGATGCACATGCAAGTGTGTTTGAAGTAGTGTGTGAATCCGTTAACTTGAATATGCATGCTTCAATTACAGTTCCTGACAATATTTATGTACAATAAATATCTTGAACCCATACACCGCTTCATCGTTTCTTTTGAATGCATGAGACAAGTGACATGGTCTCAGAAGTGGCTTATCTAAAATGACCCAAAGCCAGAATGGGAACTGAAGTTGAAGCAACACACAAGCAATGAGGCATGAAGTTAAAAATGGAGGAATATAGTAGAGTGAACTCGCAAACAGGTCGGCGTTTATTCAAAGGTACTTAAACTTGTTTAAATGATTTTTCAGTCACCACGTATTTAGCAAAGCATTCAAAATGAAAGAAATAATTTCCCAAGATAAATGAAATGTCCAAAATTGCAACATGCTGATAAAAGTATTCAAAATAAATACAAAAGTGTTTGAAATAATTTCCAAAATGTTTAAGATGTACGAAAGGGCTAAAATGACCCCACTTTTTTGCAATGTACTACTTTTTTGCATTAACTAAAGCTATTTAAAGTGTCCAAAGTTTGTGGAATGTTCACAGTGTTTCCAGTGTCAAAGTGAAGCCTTTTCAAAGAGATTGTTCGCATTTTAGCATAATTGCAAGTACCTGGTCTATGCTTATGTTTAAATTATTTTGTTGTGATGGTAGAGGGATTTCACAGACCTGAACTGCTGATGTTTGATACTAATATTGCTAAGAATTGGAGAGTGTTTGAACAAGAATATGATATTTTCATACAGACTGCTTTTTCTGATAAAGATGCACATACAAAGGCATTCATACTTCTTAATTTAACAGGCTCAGAAGCCGTTCAGAGAGAATTCTCATTTGTGTATGCACCTGCCATGTATGCCGGGGAGGGGGAGAACCACCATACTGTGATACAAGCTGAAATGTGGGAAGACCCCGAGTGCTTAAAATGTAAATTTAGATAAATGTGTAGCACTCAAGCAAATATTACAATGGAAAGGCACATATTTTACACAAGAAATCGAAAGCCAGGTGAAACTATAACAGCATACAGTACTGACTTGAGAAATAAAGCAACCACGTGCAGATATGGTGATTTGCAAGATAAGTTGATAAAGGACAGACTTGTTTGTGGTGTTAATAATGATTAAGTAAGAAAGATTTTGCTTCTCGGTAGTGATTTAATGTTGAGCAATGCTACAGAGATTTGTCAAATATATGAGCTTACAGAAAAAGCACGCAAATATGCTTACGAATGAGAAAAGTTGTGACTGTAACTTGTGACTGTTTCTGCCATTTCACACTGAGCTAATTGGAGGAAGTCGGAGGAAGGGCTCTGAGCTAACTAATCAGTGATATATAACATTAAGTATCCTGTTTTTTGCTTATTTCTGAGTTATTTATAGCACTTTTATTTTACTCCCTGTGTGTGAGGTATTAAGTAGAATTTTCTACAATTGTTAAGCATCTGGTTGGGTTTGTTTGTTCTGATTTTTGTTTCCCACCCTCTTGGTATCCTGTTTCTATACTTGGTGGCTTTGCAGTTGCCCGCCCCTACTGTAAATTTGATCTGGGACACTCCTCCCAGTCTAGTGTCATTACCTCATTCTACCTATTCCAGGGAGAACATTTGAGAAGGCCAACCCAGTTAGCTTCTGCTCCTCCTTTCTCCTTTCCACTTTAAAAAAAAATTTCTAAGCTTGTTTCCTGCCTTTCCTATAAGTTGTCTAGTCCAGATACAGATTTGCTGTATCCAGGACTGTTTGTAAGCTTCTGAGCCCCCAATCCTTTCTGTGCCTTCTAGCTTAATTTTGTTTCTTAGAACTAGCCAGTTTTCTAGTTTCAGTACTCAAATATGTTTCTTTGCGCTCAGCACTTGTTCAGAACTCATTGTAAGCACTAAATAAGCTACAAATTACTACAGCACTCAACTTTCCTCACTTGTCTAGAGGAAAACAGTTTATAGTACTTAATAAATAAGCACCTATCCAGGCATGTCTAAGGGTCAGCTCCTGGTGTTTTCTCCTGTCTACCTGATGAATCTGGGCATCTTGGGGCAATGCAGCAATTGCCTCGTACACAGACAACCCTCTCCTCCTACCACCCAACACTACAACCTGTGAGAGATGCACTTATATAACCAAACTGGAAGCAAAGCTCTCCTCACCCAAGACTGGACTAGACAGTCAAGAGGAGAAGGTAAACACTTGCACCACACCACACTCATCACATAGTCCCTCAAAACCTACACCACCAAAACACGCACAGAAACACAAAACACACACCTACATTCACGGAGGCTCAAAAAAATTCTACCCAAGCAACAGGGACCTCCAAAGCAGAAACGCAAGCAACCTCCACCCTCCAACACAACCCAAATGACACACAGCCCACAAACTCAGTGTGCCACTCAACCACAGCCCATAAGGCATAACAATGTACCCAACACTCTAGTCGTAGGTGACTATGGTCAGGCACACTGTTGTTCAGGCACACTGATGTTCCACTCACCAGGCTAAACAAGGAGAAAATTACTGTCAGCTGCCAGGATCCACCACATAATGCATGCACTCAGGTCACTCCACAGCAAGTACAAATATGAGTCTGTCATTGTCCGTGTTGGCGTGAATGACCTGAGATGTATTTCCCTGGACTACATGAAAAGAGACATGGAGGAGCTTTCTGATCTTGCAGCCCAGGCAGGTATGACCCTAGCCTTGAGTAGCATCCTGCCATCACCCAGAATGATACCACAGTACAAGGACAAAATGATTGACTTCAACAATTGGCTAAGCATCTGGTTTCATTCTAAGGGGATCCAGTATCTGTCTGGGATGACATGATCGACAAACCACGATGCTTTGCCAGAGATGGCCTGCACCTGTCGCCCTTGGGATTCCGGATACTGGCTAAGGCTCTTGCCACCCCTATAGTGCCTTTTTTAGGCAAGATTCAAATGACAAATTCACCACTGTAACGGGTACAAGCAAGCAAAATCTGAGGGTAATGCTACTTAATGCTAGAAGTCTAAACCTCAAAATGCACTCACTCGAGGCACTCCTTAAAATGGAGAACATCGACATCTGTGCAGTGACAGAGACCTGGTTCAAGGCTCCAGAGAGCACCCCTGCATTACAAGGCTGTAATTCATACCACACCTTTTGGCCACCTAACCTGAACCAAAGCACTAAAGGCGGAGGCATGTCCATATTCATTAAGGATATCCACACCTCCAGGCTAGTTGCTCAGCATAATGCATCTGAGATTATCCAAGTGCAACTAACCCTGGGAAAGACCCCAATGCAAATTGTAGCTTGCTAGAGATCCCTCACCATGCCCCAGGATTCCCACTCCTCATTTCTTGATACACTGGAAAATATTAGGGTACAACCTAACACCCTAATAATGGGTGATTTCAACTATCCCACCATTAACTGGGAAAACTACTCATGTTCCAACTCTTGTGCTCAACGGTTTCTGGAATTCATAAATTCCAGTGCCTTGGATCAACTTATCCACACCCCCACCAGGGGCAGCAATATCCTAGACCTGGTCATTACCAACATGGGCAACCGGTATTCCACACCAGAGGTCAATTCCTCGGTCAGATCCGACCAAAAGCAAATCACACTAGACATCCACATCCCACCCCCACCCCCCATTAGGGAAACCACCATAAAAAATTTCTCCAAAGCCAACTTCACGCTTCTTAAGACAGAAGTAGCAAACTTCACGACATCCATGCTGACAGACAATAGATATACGACTGCAGAATCCTATACAATTGCACTTTATAAGCACTTACACGAGTGCATGGATTGTGCAATCCCTAACAGAACCAAGATGCTATCCTCCAAAAAAAGGAAGCCAATCTGTTGGTCCCCTGCTATAAACAAACTCTACAACAGAAGAAAGAAACTGTTGCAAAAAAGAGTAAAATCCCATGATTGGAGGATTGAGGATTGGTCAGCCTCAGTAAAAAGCTGAGATCCCTCATAAAATCCTCCAAAGCTAGTTACGAAAATAAAATCACCACTGATTCTAAAGACAACCACAAAGCATTCTATAGCTATGTCAAGAATCTCAATGGCAATGCACAGATCTGCTCTGAGTTACAGCACAATGGCACTAAATATACAGAACCAACTGATATTGCCAACATCCTGGCAGATAGGTTCAGTGCTAACATTACCCCACTCTCATCCCCTAAAGGGCCCATCTCTATACCGGAAGAATGCAAAGTACCTGTAATCACGGCTGCACAGGTAAAAAAAATACTCTCCAAAGCCAAGAACACAGCATCCATGGGACCTGACAACATCCCAGGCTGCGTTCTACATGAACTACAGAACGAACTGGCACCCCACCTAAGTACCATGTTCAATCATAGCCTCACCTCAGGCTTTGTGCCCACTGAATGGCGCACAGCAACGGTTATACCACTCCACAAAGGGGGAGCCACCATGGACTCCAGGAACTGCCGCCCCATTAGCCTGACGAGCCTGGTCTGCAAGGCTTTGGAGTGCATCATCATGGAACTTATAAACAATGACATTGGTAATCTCCAAACTCTGGACCCTACCCAGTTCAGGTTTGTAAAAGGCAGATCAGGTCTCCTAAACCTGACAGACTTCTTTGAAGCGGTCACCAACGCCGTAGATGAGGGTAAGGTGGTTCACACATCCTATCTAGATCTCGCCAAGGCTTTCGACACCATCCCCCACTCTGGAATTATAGACAAACTCACTAAACTAGGTAAAAATCCCTATGTCGCAAGATGGGTTGCCAACTGGCTCACTGACAGAACCCACACTGTGAAAGTAGCAGACTCTAAATACAACTTCAGACTAGTGACAAGTGGAGTTCCACAGGGTTCAGTCCTAGGTCCTCTCCTGTTTGATATCTACTTCTCTGAATTACAGGCTAACACAGAAGGTCTTTGGCTAATGAAGTTCGCAGATGACTGCAAACTAGGAGCCATAATAAAAACTCCTAACGATGTGGACATCCTACAAAAGGGCCTCACTGAGACAGATGCCTGGTGTCAAAGCCATGGCCTCAAGCTCAATGCCAAAAAGTGCATTGTCATCCCTTTTGGTAAAAACTCTGTACCCATGAACTACCACACAGGCGGTAGTCTACTTAACACCAAAAGTGTGATAAGAGACTTTGGGACACACGTGGACAGTAGTCTCTCCTTTGATAATCACATCGTCACAGTAGTCAGGAAATCCTTCTATGTGGCACACCTCATCACAAAAGTTTTCTCATCCAGAAAAAAAGAGGTCATTGTTCCCCTCTACTCGTCATTCATTAGACCCATTATAGTGTACAACGCCCCTTTTGGTACGTACCTCACAAGACATTTACAACAACTGGAAACGCTGCAGAAATACCTCACAAAGAGGATTACTGGCCTCAAACAGATGCCCTACGCAGACCATCTCAAAAAACTCAAGCTTTACTCAAGAGGCGATCTCTGCCTAACATACAAAGCTATGTCAAACCCAGAGCTGTTGGACATGCTCACCATAATGAAATCCCAATCCCTCTGAGCTACACGCTCTAGGGACCTAAACCTTGTCACCACAATAAACACAACATGCTGGAGGGATAGATTCCTGTCCCAGAGACTTCCCATACTCTGGAACAAACTACCTATCTATATCAAACAAAGCTCCTCATTAGCACTCTTCAAGAAAAATCTGGATGATTGGATGGGAGATAGGAAATTCACCCCGGCAATCACTTCTGTGGCTCTGCTTGACAGGGGCACAGGAAAATAATTTTCTTGGGTGGCAAAAGCCAGGGTACCATTTGGCTAGGCTTATATAGGCCCTAGGGCCAATAGCCTAGTACCTAGCTATGAACCTATAAGATGTAGTAAACAGATTCCAATATATATGATGAACATAATAATACAACAAAAAATTACTAGAACACTCCAAATATTCGATGATATGAGAAATGAGTAGAATGACAAATCAGTTATACATTGGTAAGAGAAGAAATTTGTCAAGTAATTCAACAGGTAAAAGTACAACTTTTCAAATGAACAAAACAACTTCTCATGTCTTTTGTTATATTCCCTTTAAGAGTCGCTCATCATCATCACTTCACTGTATACTTTATCCAGCTTCTCTTGGATTTCAGACATTTTGTTTGGTTCTTGCAGTTCTGGATCCACTAGTCTTTATTTTGTGGAACTCCTTCTCTCTTGTTAGTTGCGGCTATGTCAAGGGTGGGTGCCTCCTCCTTTTTTAGACTACTTCTAACATCTTTTTTTTCTTTCCTATAGCTATCCAGATTACTCTTGTGGATATTGTTCCTACTTTATGGCTCTTCTCTAGTGGTTGAAAGGAAGTTTAATTCTTTTTTGCTTCAGTTATGCACCATACAGTATGTTAATCTGTATACCAGAGGTAGATTCCATAATCAAAAGCCATCTGCATCGTAAACTGTTCCTAACTTCAAACTTTCTTGAAAATATTACAGCAATGTTTCCATTTCTAACCCTATCCCACAATTCCTTAAACCCAAATATCAGCAGACACTTATACGTGAGACAAGAAATTTTCATCACAAATTAGGAAAGTGCACCCACAGTGTGAAAATATAAAGCGGAATACCAGTTCTGTGGCACTGTTTTATTATTACTGTCCACTACATTCTAAGTATCATCATTCTCTTTCGGCTTTTCCCGTTAGGGGTCGCCACAGCGGATCATCTCTTTCCATTTCTTCCTATCCTCTGCATCTTGCTCTGTCACACCAACCGCCTGCATGTCCTCTCTCACCACGTCCATAAACCTTATCTTAGGCCTTTCTCTATTCCTCTTACCTGGTAGCTCCATCCTTAGCATCTTTTTCCCAATATACCCATCATCCCTCCTCAGCACATGTCCAAACCAACGCAATCTCGTCTCTCTTGCTTTGTCTCCAAACTGTCCAACATGAGCTGACCCTCTAATATACTGATTCCTAATCCTATCCATCCTAGTCACACCAAGTGCAAATCTTAGCATCTTTAACACTGCCACATCCAGCTCTGACTCCTGCCTTTTTGTCAATGCCACTGTCTCCAACCCATATAACATAGCTGGTCTCACTACCCTTTTGTAGACCTTCCCTTTCACTCTTACTGGTACCCGTCTGTCACAAAACACTCCTGACACTCTTCTCCACCCATTCCACCCTGTACTCTCTTCTTCACCTCTCTTCCACATTCACCATTACTCTGAACTGTTGATCCCAAGTACTTAAACTCGTCCACCTTTACCAACTTTACTCCCTGCATCCTCACCATTCCGCTACCCTCCCTCTCATTTACACACATATATTCTGTCTTAGCCCTGCTGACCTTCATTCCTCTGCTCTCTAGAGCATATCTCCACCTCTCCAGAGTCTCCTCAACCTGATTCCTACTCTCACTACAGATCACAATGTCATCTGCAAACATCATAGTCCACGGGGCCTCCTGTCTGATCTCATCTGTCAACCTGTCCATCACCACTGCAAATAAGAAAGGACTCAGAGCTGATCCTTGATGTAATCCCACCTCCACCTTAAACGGATCTGTCACTCCCACTGCAGTCCTCACCACTGTCACACTACCCTCGTACATATTCTGTACCACTCTTACATACTTCTCTGCCACTCCCGACTTCCTCATACAATACCACAACTCTTCTCTAGGCACCCTGTCATATGCTTTCTCCAAGTCTACAAAGACACTACATTCTAAGTATATTTTATAAAAAAAAAAATTATTAATATCTGCACATATTCGTATACACACTGAATATGCATGTATTTTACTAGCACAATCGTTATCTAGCTTCTGAAAATTAGACTT
>NW_025052386.1:0-11680 GCF_019279795.1 Protopterus annectens | reverse complement strand
TTGAGAATATGTATTCACCCAGGCGAGGTCCCAAGGGAACAATACAGGGCAAAAGTTTCTCAGTTTCCACTGGGAGACTCAGTTCCAATCTCAGAAATGGGGCTTGAGGTAGCAGAGCAGTATGTTCCCTACACAAAAGTGTGGGTAGAGTAGGTAACTTGAGTTGAGAATATGTATTCACCCAGGCGAGGTCCCAAGGGAACAATACAGGGCAAAAGTTTCTCAGTTTCCACTGGGAGACTCAGTTCCAATCTCAGAAATGGGGCTTGAGGTAGCAGAGCAGTATGTTCCCTACACAAAGGATAAGTTATTTCTTACACTTATTTCACTATACTGCACTTCTGAAATGCATATAATTGTGCTATACAGTTGATCTACTACATTTTGCACTTTTTCATTGCTCTAATTGCATGTTTACTGAATTACTTAACTGTAAACTGCTTTTTCATACTGAGAGTTGTATTTTCTGTTTGTAAGTGCTCTATCCAAGGTTTTCTGTGAATTTTTGATTTTCTGAGATTTCTGTGTTGTACAGCTAGGAACTGTAATAGTGAGCATTACTATGATTGTCTGTTTACAGTTAAAAGCATTCTCTACAGTCTGCTTGCTCATTGATCTATTTAAAACATTCATTTAGAGGCTGCAGCTAGTAACTGCAATAGTGTGCATTACTATAATTGTCTGTTTACAGTTAAAAGCATTCTCTAGAGTCTGCTTGCTCCTTGATCTGTTTAAAACTTTCATTTAATGGCTACAGCTAGGAACTGTAATAGTGTGCATTACTATAATAGCATTTTTTTTATTTAATTACTAAATTGTTAACTTCTTTTTCATACTGATACTTGTATTTTCTCTGTTTGTGGGTGTTCTTTCTATTCTTTTAAAGTGAGTTTTCTATGTTCTGCTCAGGTGGCATAATCTTGATTGAGGCCTGTTGTCTAGTCTGGTAGTTTTGTTTGAGTTTCCTGTGTTTCTGGAAGCCATTTTCTGCTGATTGTTTTCATTATTATTGAGAGTAACAAGGACTCCTGACCTTCTGTAGTACGAGTGATTGGGTAATAGCAGGGGCTGAGTAGTAATTTGATCTTCTAACTCTTCTATTCTTAATGTGTATAAACCCTGTGTCTTGAAAAGGTTGTGCTTGTATTGCTCAAGCTGTGGATTATATTGCATTACTGAAACTAAGTCAAAATTCCATAAGATTCCAAAAGCAGGATAAGTTATTTCTTACAATTATTTAATTGAATTGCACTTCTGAAATGCTTATAATTGAGCTATACAGTTGATCTACTACATTTTGCACTATTATAAAGCTGTTATATTGTTTCACTGCATTTATGTACTGTTTTTATACAGTTGTAACTGTATTTTTCATTGCTAGATACTGTTTCATTACTCTAATTGCATGTTTACTGAATTACTTAATGGTAAACTGCGTTTTCATACTGGGAGTTGTGTTTTCTATTTATTAGTGCTCTATCCTAGCTTTTCTGTGCATTTTTGATTTTTTTGAAGTTTCTGTGTTCTGCAGCTAGGAACTGTAATAGTGTGCATTAATATAATTGTCTGTTTACAATTAAAAGCATTTTTGAGTCTGCTTGTTCCTTGATCTGTTTAAAGCTTTCATTTAGTGGATACAGCTAGGAATTGTAATAGTGTACATTACTATGAATACATTTTTATTTATTTACTAAATTGTAAACTTCTTTTTCATACTGAGACTTGTATTTTCTCTTTGTGGGTGTTCTTTCTATGCTTTTAAAGTGAGGTTTCTGTGTTCTGCGCAGGTGGCATAATCTTGATAGAAAACTGTTGTCTAGGCTGGCAGTTTTGTTTGAGTTTTCTGTGTTTCTGGCAGCCATTTTCTGCTGATTGTCTTCATTATCATTGAGAGTAACAAGACCTCCTGAGCTTCTGTAGTACAAGATATTGGATAATAGCAGGGGCTGAGTAGTAGTTTGATCTTCTATCTCTTCCATTCTTACTGTTATATAAACCCTGTGTCTTGAAAACGTTGTGCTTATATTGATCAGGCTGTGGATTGTATTGCATTACTGAAACTAAGTGGAAATTCCTTAAAATTTCAAGATCAGGATACGTTATTTCTTACACAGAACTGCACTTTTGAAACGATTATAGTTGTGCTATACAGTTGATCTACTGCATTTTGCACTATTATAAAGCTTTTATATTGTTTCACTGCATTTATGTACTGTTTTTATACAGTTGTAACTGTATTTTTCATTGCTAGATACTGTTTCATTACTCTAATTGCATGTTTACAGAATTACTTAACGGTAAACTGTTTTTTTCATACTGAGAGTTGTATTTTCTCTTTCTAAGTGCTCTATCCGAGCTTTTCTGTACATTTTTGATTTTGTCAGGTTTCTGTGTTGTACAGCTAGGAACTATAATAGTGTGCATTACTATGATTGTCTGTTTACAGTTAAAAGCATTCTCTAGAGTCTGCTTGCTCCTTGATCTGTTTAAAACATTCATTTAGTGGCTACAGATAAGAACTGTGATAGTGTGCATAAGTATAATTACATTTTTATTTAATTACTAAATTGTAGACTGCGTTTTCATACTAAGGCTTGTATTTTCGCTTTGTGGGTGTTATTTTTCTGCTTTTAATGTGAGGTTTCTCTGTTCTTCTCAGTTGGCATAATCTTGATAGACGCCTGTTGTCTAGGCTGGTAGTTTTGTTTGAGTTTCCCATGTTTTTGGCAGCCATTTTCTGCTGATTGTCTTCATTATTATTAAAAGTAACAAGGCCTACTGACCTTCTGTAGTGCGAGTGATTGGGTAAAAGCAGGGGCTGAGTAGTAATTTGATCTTCTAACTCTTCCATTCTTACTGGTATATAAACCCTGTGCCTTCAAAAGGTTATGCTTTTATTGCTCAGGCTGTGGATTTTATTGCATTACTGAAACTAAGTGGAAATTCCATAAGATTCCAAGAGCAGGATAAGTTATTTCTTACACTTATTTCACTATACTGCACTTCTGAAATGCCTATAATTGAGCTATACAGTTGATCTACTACATTTTGCACTGTTACATTGCTCTAATTGCATGTTTACTGAATTACTTAACTGTATACTGCTTTTTCATACTGAGAGCTGTATTTTCTGTTTGTAAGGGCTCTATCCAAGCTTTTCTGTGAATTTTTGATTTTTTGAGATTTCTGTGTTGTACAGCTAGGAACTGTAATAGTGAGCATTACTATGATTGTCTGTTTACAGTTAAAAGCATTCTCTACAGTCTGCTTGCTCATTGATCTATTTAAAACATTCATTTAGAGGCTGCAGCTAGGAACTGCAATAGTGTACATTACTATAATTGTCTGTTTACAGTTAAAAGCATTCTCTAGAGTCTGCTTGCTCCTTGATCTGTTTAAAGCTTTCATTTAATGGCTACAGCTAGGAACTGTAATAATGTGCATTACTATAATTGCATTTTTTTATTTAATTACTAAATTGTAAACTGCTTTTTCATACTGATATTTGTATTTTCTCTGTCTGTGGGTGTTCTTTCTATTCTTTTAAAGTGAGTTTTCTATGTTCTGCTCAGGTGGCATAATCTTGATCGAGGCCTGTTGTCTAGTCTGATAGTTTTGTTTGAGTTTCCTGTGTTTCTGGAAGCCTTTTTCTGCTGATTGTCTTCATTATTATTGAGAGTAACAAGGACTCCTGACCTTCTGTAGTACGAGTGATTGGGTAATAGCAGGGGCTGAGTAGTAATTTGATCTTCTAACTCTTCTATTCTTAATTTATATGAACCCTGTGTCTTGAAAAGGTTGTGCTTGTATTGCTCAGGCTGTGGATTATATTGCATTACTGAAACTAAGTCAAAATTCCATAAGATTCCAAAAGCAGGATAAGTTATTTCTTACAATTATTTAAATGAACTGCACTTCTGAAATGCTTATAATTGTGCTATACAGTTGATCTTCTACATTTTGCACTATTATAAAGCTTTTATATTGTTTCACTGCATTTATGTACTGTTTTTATACAGTTGTAACTGTATTTTTCATTGCTAGATACTGTTTCATTACTCTAATTGCATGTTTACTGAATTACTTAATGGTAAACTGCTTTTTCATACTGGGAGTTGTGTTTTGTATTTGTTAGTGCTCTATCCTAGCTTTTCTGTGCATTTTTGATTTTTTTGAGGTTTCTGTGTTCTGCAGCTAGAAACTGTAATAGTGTGCATTAATATAATTGTCTGTTTACAATTAAAATCATTTTTAGAGTCTGCTTGCTCCTTGATCTATTTAAAGCTTTCATTTAGTGGCTACAGCTAGGAATTGTAATAGTGTGCATTACTATGAATACATTTTTATTTATTTACTAAATTGTAAACTTTTTTTTCATACTGAGACTTGTATTTTCTCTTTGTGGGTGTTCTTTCTATGCTTTTAAAGTGAGGCTTCTGTGTTCTGTGCAGGTGGCATAATCTTGATAGAAAACTGTTGTCTAGGCTGGCAGTTTTGTTTGAGTTTTTTGTGTTTCTGGCAGCCATTTTCTGCTGATTGTCTTCATTATTATTGAGAGTAACAAGGCCTCCTGAGCTTCTGTAGTACAAGATATTGGGTAATAGCAGGGGCTGAGTAGTAGTTTGATCTTCTATCTCTTCCATTCTTACTGGTATATAAACCCTGTGTCTTGAAAAGGTTGTGCTTGTATTGATCAGGCTGTGGATTGTATTGCATTACTGAAACTAAGTGGAAATTCCTTAAAATTTCAAGAGCAGGATACGTTATTTCTTACACAGAACTGCACTTTTGAAACGCTTATAGTTGTGCTATTCAGTTGATCTACTGCATTTTGCACTGTTATAAAGCGTTTTATTGTTTCACTGCATTTATGTACTGTTTTATACTTTTTTAACAGTATTTGTCATTGCTAGATTCTGTTTCATTACTCTGCATGTTTTCTGAATTACTTAACTTAAAACTGCTTTTTCATACTGAGAGTTGTATTTTCTGTTTGTGAGTGCTCTAAACGAGCTTTTCTGTGCATTTTTAATTTTTTGAGGTGTCTGTGTTCTACAGCTAGGAACTGTAATAGTGTTCATTACTATAATTGTCTGTTTACAGTTAAAAGCATTCTCTAGAGTCTGCCTGCTCCTTGATCTGTTTAAAACTTTCATTTAGTGGCTACAGCTAGGAACTGTAATACTGTGCATTACAATAATTGCATTTTTTATTTAATTACTAAATTATAAACTGCTTTTTCATACTGAGACTTGTATTTTTTTCTTTGAGGGTTTTCTTACTATGCCTTTAAAGTGAATTGTCTGTGTTCTGCTCAGGTGGCATAATCTTGCTAGAGGCCTGTTTTCTAGGCTGGTAGTTTTGTTTGAGTTTCCTGTGTTTCTGGCAGCCATTTTCTGCTAATTGTCTTCATTATTATTGAGAGTAACAAGGCCTCCTGACCTTTTGTAGTACGATTGATTGGGTAATAGCAGGGGCTGAGTAGTAATTTGGTCTTCTAACTCTTCCATTTTTACTGGTATATAAAAGGTGTGTATTGAAAAGGCTTTGCTTGTATTGCTCAGGCTGTGGATTGTATTGCATTACTGAAACTAAGTGGAAATTCCTTAAGATTCCAGAGCAGGATAAGTTATTTCCTACACTTTTTTCATTGAACTGCCCTTCTGAAATGCTTATAATTGTGCTATACAGTTGATCTACTACATTTTGCACTGTTATAAAGCCTTTTTATTGCTTCACTGCATTTATGTACTGTTTTAAATTGTTTTAACTGTATATTTCATTGCTACATACTGTTTCATTACTCTAATTACATGTTTACTGAATTACTTAACTGTAAACTGCTTTTTCATACTGAGATTTGTATTTTCTGTTTGTTCGTGCTCTATCTGAGCTTTTCTGTGCATTTTTGATTTTTTTGAGGTTTCTGTGTTCTACAGCTTGGAACTGAAATAGTGTGCCTTATTATAATGTCTGTTTACAGTTATAAGTATTCTATAGAGTCTGCTTGCTCCTTGATCTGTTTAAAACTTGTAATTAATGGCTACAGCTAGAAACTGTAATAGTGTGCAGTACTATAACTGCATTTTTATTTAATTACTAAATTATACACTGCTTTTTTATCCTGAGACTTGTATTTTCTCTTTGTTGGTGTTCTTTCTATGCTTTTAAAGTAAAGTTTCTGTGTTCTGCTCAGGTAGCATAATCTTGATAGAGGCCTGTTGTATAGGCTGATAGTTTTGTTTGAGTTTCCTGTGTTTCTGGCAGCAATTTTCTCCTGATTGCCTTCATTATTATTGAGAGTAACAAGGCCACCTGACCTTCTGTAGTCCGAGTGATTTGGTAATAGCAGGGGCTGAGTAGTAATTTGTTCTTCTAACTTTTCAATTCTTACTGGTATATAAACCCTGTGTCTTGAAAAGGTTGTGCTGGTATTGTTCAGGCTGTGGATTGTACTGCATTACTGAAAGTAAAAAAATCAAAAACTGTACATTTTGCTCTGTTATAAAGCTTTTTTTATTGTTTCACTGCATTTATGTACTGTTTTATACTGTTTTAACTGTATTTGTCATTGCTAGATAATGTTTCATTACTCTAATTGCATGTTTACTGAATTACTTAACTTTAAATTGCTTTCTCATACTGAGAGTTGCATTTTCTGTTTGTGAGTGCTCTATCCGAACTTTTCTGTGCATTTTTGATTTTTTTGTGGTTTCTGTGTTCTACAGCTAGGAATTGTAATAGTGTGCATTACTATGATTGTCTGTTTACAGTTAAAAGCATTGTCTAGAGTCTTCTTGCTCCTTGATCTGTTTAAACTTTCATTTAGTGGCTACAGCTAGGAACTGTAATTGTGTGCATTACTATAATTTCATTTTTATTTAATCACTAAATTGTAAACTGCTTTTTCATACCGATACTTGTATTTTCTCTTTGTGTGTGTCCTTTATATGCTTTTAAAGTGAGGTTTCTGTGTTTTGCTGAGGTGCCATACTATTGATAGAGGCCTGTTGTCTAGACTGACAGTTTTGTTTGAGTTTCTTGTGTTTCTCGCAACCATTTTCTCCTGATAGTCTTCTTTATTGTTGAGAGTAACAAGGCCTAACTCTGGCATTCTTACTGGTATTTAAACCTTGTGCCTTGAAAAGGTTGTGCTTGTATTGCTCAGGCTGTGGATTGTATTCCATTACTGAAACTCAGTGGACATTCCTTAAGATTCCAAGAGCAGGATATGTTATTTCTTACACTTATTTCACTGAACTTCAGCTCTGACATGCTTATAATTGTGTTATACAGTTGATCTACTGCATTTTGCACTGTTATAAAGCTTTTTATTGTTTCACTGCATTTATGTACTGTTTTATACTGTTTTAACTTTATTTTTTATTGCTAGATACTGTTTCATTACTCTAACTGCATTTTTACTGAATTACCTAACTGTAAACTGCTTTTTCATACTGAGAGTTGTATTTTCTGTTTGTTAGTTCTCTATCCGAGCTTTTCTGTGCATTTTTGATTTTTTTGAGGTATCTGTGTTCTACAGCTTGGAACTGAAATAGTGTGCATTAGTATAATATTCGGTTTTGAGTTAAAAGCATTCTCTAGAGTCTGCTTGCTCCTTGATTTGTTTAAAACTTTCATTTAATGGCTACAGCTAGGAAATGTAATAGTGTGCATTATTATAATTGCATTTTTATTTAATTACTAAACTGTAAACTGCTTTTTCATACTGAGACTTGTAATTTCTCTTTGTGAGTGTTCTTTCTATGCTTTTAAAGTGAGGTTACTGTGTTCTGCTCAGGTGGCATAATCTTCATAGAAGCCTGTTGTCTAGGTTGGTAGTTTTTTTGAGTTTCATGTCTTTCGGGCAGCCATTTCTGCAGATTGTCTTCATTGTTATAGAGAGTAACAAGACCTCCTGACCTTCTGTAGTACGAGTTATTGGGTAATAGCAGGGACTGAGTAGTAATTTGATCTTTTAACTCTTCCATTCTTACTGGTATATAAATGGTATGTCTTGAAAGGGTTGTGCTTGTATTGCTAAGGCTGTGGATTGTATTGCATTACTGAAACAAAGTGGAAATTCCTTAAGATTCCAAGAGCAGGATAAGTTATTTCTTACACTTATTTCACTGTACTGCACCTCTGAAACACTTATATATGTGCTATACAGTAGATCTGCTACATTTTGCACTGTTATAAAGCTTTTTTATTGTTTCACTGTGTTTATGTAATGTTTTATACTGATTTAACTATATTTTCATTGCTAGAAACTGCTTCATTATTCTAATTGCATGTTTACTGAATTACTTAACTGTAAACTGCTTTTTCATACTGAGAGCTGCATTTTCTGTTTATGAGTGCTCTATCCCAGCTTTTCTGTGCATTTTTTTTTTGAGGTTTCTGTGTTCTTCAGCCAGGAATTGTAATAATGTGCATTGCTATAATAGTCTGTTTACAGTTAAAAGCATTCTCTCGAGTCTCCTTGCTCCTTAATCTGTTTAAAACCTTCATTTAGTGGCTACAGCTAGGAACTGCAATAGTGTGCATTACAATAATTGCATTTTTATTTAATTACTAAATTATAAACTGCTTTTTCATACTGAGACTTGTATTTTCTCTTTGAGGGTTTTCTTACTATGCTTTTAAAGTGAGGTGTCTGTATTCTGCTCAGGTGGCATAATCTTCATAGAGGCCTATTGTCTAGGCTGGTAGTTTTGTTTGAGTTTCCTGTGTTTCTGGCAGCCATTTTCTGCTGATTGTCTTCATTATTATTGAGAGTACCAAGGACTCCTGACATTCTGTAGTACGAGTGATTGGGTAATAGCAGGGGCTGAGTAGTAATTTTATCTTCTAACTCTTCCATTCTTACTGGTATATAAACCCTGTGCCTTGAATAGGTTGTGTTTGTATTGCTCAAGCTGTGGATTGTCTTGCATTACTGAAACTATGTGGAAATTCCTTAAGATTCCAAGAGCAGGATAAGTTATTTCTTACACTTATTTCACTGTACTTCTGAAACGCTTATAATTGTCCAATACAGTTGATCTACTAAGTTTTGCACTGTTATAAATCTTTTTTTATTGTTTCACTGCATTTATGTACTCTCTTATACTGTTTTAAATGTATTTTTCATTGTTAGATACAGTTTCATTACTCTAATTGCATGTTTACTGAATTACTTAACTGTAAACTGCTTTTTCATAGTGAAAGTTGAATTTTCTATTTGTGAGTGCTCTATCTGAGTTTTCTGCGCATTTTTGATTTTTTGAGGTTTCTGTGTTGTACATAGGAACTGTAATAGTGTGCATTACTATGATTGTCTGTTTACAGTTAAAAACATTCTCTAGGGTCTTCTTGCTCCTTGATCTGTTTAAACTTTCATTTAGTGGCGACAGCTAGGAACTGTAATAGTGTGCATTACTATAATTTCATTTTTATTTAATTACTAAATTGTAAACTGCTTTTTCATACCAATACTTGTATTTTCTCTTTGTGTGTGTTCTTTCTATGCTTTTAAAGTGAGGTTTCTGTGTTCTGCTGAGGTGCCAAACTATTGATAGAGGCCTGTTATCTAGGCTGGTAGTTTTGTTTGAGTTTCCTGTGTTTCTGGCAGCCATTTTCTCCTGATTGTTTTTTTTATGGTTAAGAGTAACAAGGCCTACTGACCTTCCTTAGTACGAGTAATTGGGTGATAGCAGGGGCTGAGTAGTAATTTGTTCTTCTATCTTTTCAATTTTTACTGGTATATAAAGCCTGTGTCTTGAAAAGGTTGTGCTGGTATTGCTCAGGCTGTGGATTGTACTGCATTATTGAAAGTAAGTGGAAAGTCCTTAAGATTCCAAGAGCAGGATAAGTTATTTCTTACACTGAACTGCACTTCTGAAATGCTTATAATTGTGCTATACAGTTGATCTACTACATTTTTCACTGTTATAACGACATTTTATTGTTTCACTGCATTTATGTACTGTTTTATACTGTTTTAACTGGTTTTCATTGCTAGATACTGTTTCATTACTCTAATTGCATGTTTACTGAATTACTTAACAGTAAACTGCTTTTACATACCTGCAAGTTGTATTTTCTGCTTGTGAGTGCTCTATCCAAGTTTTTCTGTGCAATTTTGATTTTTGGAGGTTTCTGGTTTGTACAGCTAGGAACTGTAATAGTGTGCATTACTATGATTGTCTGTTTATAGTTAAAAGCATTCTCTAGAGTCTACTTGCTCCTTGATTTGTTTAAAACGTTCATTTAATGGCTACGGCTAGGAACTGTAATCGTGTGCATTACTATAATTATCTCTTTACAGCTAAAAGCATTCTCTAGAGTCTGCTTGCTCCTTGATCTGTTTAAATCTTTCATTTAATGTCTACAGCTACAAACTGTAATAGTGTGCAGTACTATAATTGCATTTTTATTTAATTGCTAAATTGTAAACTGCTTTATATACTTAGACTTGTATTATTTATTTCTACTAGTTATTTCTTACACGTTTTTCACTGAACTGCACTTCAAAATGCTTAGAATTGGGCAATACAGTTAATCTACTACATTCTGCATGTTTATAAAGCTATTGTCTCACTGCATTTATGTACTGTTTTATACTGTTTTAACTGTATTTTTCATTGCTAGATACTGTTTCAGTATGCTAATTGCATGTTTACTGAATTACTTAACTGTAAACTGCTTTTTCATACTGATAGTTGAATTTTTTGTTTGTGAGTGCTCTATCCAATCCTTTCTGTGCATTTTTGATTTTTTGAGGTTTCTGTGTTGTACAGCTAGGAACTGTAACAGTGTGTATTACTCTAATTGTCTGTTTACCATTAAAAGCATTCTCTAGAGTCTGCTTGCTCCTTGATCTGTTTAAAATTTTCATTTAGTGGCTACAGCTTGGAACTGTAATAGTGTGCATTACTATAATTGCATTTTTATTTAATTACTAAATTGTAAACTGATTTTTCATGCTGAGACTGGTATTTTCTCTTTGTGGGTGTTCTTTCTATGCTTTTAAATTGAGGTTTCTGTGTTCTGCTCAGTTGGCATAATCTTGATAGAGGTCTGTTGTCTAACCTGGTTGTTTTGTTTGAGTTTCCTGTGTTTGTGGCAGCCATTTTCTGCTGATAGTCTTCATTATTATTGAGAGTAACAAGGACTCCTGACCGTCTGTAGTATGGGTGATTGGGTAATAGCAGAGGCTGAGTAGTAATTTGATCTTCTAACTCTTCCATTCTTACTGGTATATAAACCCTATGTCTTGAAAAGGTTGTGCTTGTATTGCTCAGGTTGTGGATTTATTACATTACTGAAACTAAGTGGAAATTCCTTAAGGTTCCAAGAGCAGGATACATTATTTCCTAGACTTATTTCACTGAACTGCACTTCTGAAATGCTTATAATTGTCCTATACAGTTGATCTACTACATTTTCCACTGTTATAAAGCTTTTTTTTATTGTATTACTGCATGTATATACTGTTTTATACTGTGTTATCTGTATTTTTCATTGCTAAATGCTGTTTCATTACTCTAATTGCATATTTACTGAATTACCTAACTGTATATTGCTTTTTCATAATGAAAGTTCTATTTTCTGTTTGTTAGTGCTCTGTCCGAGCTTTTCTGTGCATTTTTCATTTTTTGAGGTTTCTTTGTTCTACAGCTTGGAACTGTGTATG
>NW_025052385.1:0-10894 GCF_019279795.1 Protopterus annectens | reverse complement strand
TAGGGGGGGTTAGGGAGTTAGGGTTAGGAGGCCGGGTCAGGTAAGTGTGCAGTTGTGTGGACGTTAGGGTTAGGGGCGCACAGGTAAGTAAAAGCGATTGTGTGTAGGTTAGGGTTAGTGGGCAGGTGTAGGTGAGTTAGGATTAGGCATGGGTCAGGTGTAAATGTGTGGTTGTGTGTAGAAGTTAGAAGTTAGGGTTAGGGGGCTTAAGTTAGATGAATTAGGGTTTGGGGCACAGGTGAGGTGAGTGCTGAAAGGATAGTGAGGACCTTAGGGTTAGGGTTGGGTTAAGGTAAGTGGATATCTAGTAGTGTATGTAAAGTTTTAGTTTAGGTTTAGGTGTAGGATTTTAGAAGTGTATGTGTGTGGATTGCTGCTTTTGTGTGTGTTTTGTACGTTGTGTGTATGTTTCTAGGAATAGCAAATTTTTTCCCTGGGAAAAATTCGCTATTCTGACTGTTCAATGTTTTCGGATTTCGGTGTTTAGGGTTCGATATTATAAATATTCTTGATCTCTTGTAGAATTCAATGTTATAATATAGACCCCCTGACATTAAGGTACCATGACCGTCTGCACATGGTATGGTCATACCTTTTGTTATTAGTTACATATATATTCTCTAAGATTATTTGCTTTTGCCTGTGTGGTTGATTTATTTAAGTGTAGGTATTATATATTCATCTTTTATTTCTTTTGTTTTTCTGTTTTCTAGGTGTATTCACAGGTGAGGCTGGCACCACCACTGTGGAGCTCCAACTGTCAGATGTTAAAGGATCAGTAGCCTCTGATGAGGATGGCAGTGATGAATAGGCACTGTCTTGGATTGCATGAGTTATATCTGATGTGGAGATTGATTCCCACATACCCTCCCAACTGTATGGCCACAGTTAGTAATCCTATGCACGGCTATGACAGACAGCCCACCTGAGAGTGGACAGGGTATAGGGACACAGTTGATCATGGTAGTGTGATTATCCCAGTTGCAGAACTGGCAGGATCTCCATCTGGCATTCATGAGGGTGAAGTACCACACAGATATGTTGGTCAAGGGGCTCAAAGAAGCTATGATTACTGCCTTCCCTTTTATGTTGGTGTGTCAGTATCTGCTACCAAATATGTGTGCAGGACCATCATGTAGGCACAAGTAAGTTCCACTAGGACCTCAGAAGAGATAGATTACTGCATGCTGTGCATTCTGTCATATGAGACTGCATGAACCATGCATGGGGCTCCTTGGATAAGATGAATGACACTCACTAGACCATGTATTATCTGCAGTGTTACATTTTTTAGGGAAAGGGCCAACAGTAATGAGGCAAATGTGAGCTTTGTGGCCGTGAACTTGCCAGATCCCACTCCTACAGTAGTACTACTTCCACTGCTATATCAGTGTGGTTGCATCCACACCCAAGCATGGTCAGCCACATTGACACACTCATGGAAGTAGATGTGTTGACAGTTCATCCAGCAGACATTGTTCACGTTTAGGTAGCATACCAACTTCTAGCCAGACGTATAGAACTAGCAGTACAACTCTTGTCAGAGGTAGTTCACATGGCTGGGGCATCAGCTATGAATCCTGATCCTGTACTATGGATTGCTCACACCTGTCCAGGATGCTTTGAGAAAGTAGGTTACCACAAATGCTGTGATTGTGTTCCTGCAGACCCACATATAGTACACTTCATGTTGACCATGGCACCTCAGACACACACACACACACACACACACACACACACACACACACACACACACACACACACAAAACATTCCTCAAAACGGACTTCTTTACATCTGGACATCACACACACACACACACACACACACACACACACACACACACACACACACACACACACACACACACACACATACACACACACACACACACACAAAACATTCTTAAAACTGACTTTTACATCTGAGATAGACACACACACACACACACACACACACACACACACACACACACACACACACACACACACACACACACACACACACAAAACATTATTCAAAGGCGACTTCTTTACATCTGGAGATGGTGATAACTGTGCCTTGCTCTTTGCACAATCTGTGATTTAGTAGCTTGTCTCTAATGTGCACAGATTATCCAGCTAATGCTTGTTTAGTTAAAGGTTATGTTTTCATTAGGGATATGTATTAATTTTCATTTTTGTTTAGAGTCATCTGCTTAACTTCAGTAGTGTTTATTAATTGTAGTTGTATTAGTGGTGCTTTAGTGTAAGGGTAGTATTTGTTATGTAGTGCAGCTTGTCATAGTCCCTGGTACAGATGATGCTGACATTGCCCCTACCCCTGTGGGGTTGTTTGACTTGGGTCTGCTTATGCCTGGATGCACACTGTGACAAATAATAAAATACATTATGCAAGTAAAATATTTTATGTAGGTAACCATTGAAATGCTGGGACCCACTAGTCCCGTAATACAGAGAGGAATGAATGGCAGGTGCTTAAGGATGGACTAACATACTAAGACTGGCGGACCATTTCTCAAAATATTCCCTTTTCGGCTGTAAAAGTGCGTATGGCTATCTCTGAGTTGGTATTATAAGTTTGGGGAGGGGACTTGCCCCCACATGGGGGTGCAGGATGACAAAAAGGTGTATAAAGGAGACAAGGGTTTTTGAGATATACTCTTCTAAGGGTTTTCAACCCTTTTTATTCAGCTTTTCAGCACTCAACGCTTCAAGTGCCAACATTTCAGTAGGAAGCCTATTTATGCTGCATTTGAATGTGTTATAGTTAGTTTAGTCTGTCAGTCCATTGTTATGACATTCTTGTATGACTAATCATAACTGGATTTTAATTAATGCTTACTTATGTTTATGAATTATATTATCTGTTCAGTAAAGGTCCATCACTCATCTTTGCGCAATGCTGTTGAGAAAATCATAGTCTTTTACAGGTTGCCCATGTTCTGGAAGCTTCAGATAGGAATTCAGCCATTAATAGTAAGCAAAATCTGGTTTCGGAGTTTCTATGCATCAATGGTACTGTTTTGTGTCTGCTCATCTCTTTTTTGTTTACTTAAGTAATGAGTGTATGGTATCCACACCATGGCATGTTTTCGCACTTTACCACCTGTGTCCCGCTATGCAGATCATTCCCAGCTGCAGGTTCATATCTGATCCTTCATCTGAATCACCACCTGGCCCTTGCCTGTGGTGCTGGAACTGCCCAGTCCCTGTCCTCCCATACAGCACCCTGCTGCAAGTATTTTCTAAGAATAATGTTATGTAGGATGGCACAAATGGCCAGTATTTTGGTAGATGTGCTGGAACAAATTGCAGCATGCTTCCAGATGTATCTAGATAGTGGAATCATGATTTAAGCAGACCAAATACACACTCTATGATATTTCTAGTCTGTGCATGTGCAATGTTATAACCTTGCTTAGTGGGGTTGTGTGGGTTTCTCATAGGTGTCATAAGCCAATGTTCTAGTGCATATCCTTCATCCCCCACTAAATGTCCTTGTGGAAAGTCATAAACCTTAAGTACAGGTCACAGGTGTGCCATATGTGGAAGTCATTGAAATTGCACAGGGTATACCTGTATACATATTACAGATGATAATGCTTGTATACAGACTCACCTGACAGGCTGACTGAGCACTAGCCATTTTCCTTGTCATGATATCTCCCTCCCCAGTTCCAAAGGTGGGAACTTTTATTTCAATGTGGGCGTACAGTCTATGCTCCCCAAATTACCTCAGGGAAACGAGCTATGGAATATAAGGGGCCATATTGCATGCTGTAATAACTGCCTGTTCTGGGAGTACATGATGAAAGCAGATGTGCCCCCCCCCTCCATGTTGCAGTATTGCATTGAGGAACTGGTAAAGTATTCTTTAATGGCAGAATCACCTGTAAAATGTCACTTTGCCCTTAGGTCACTGAAAAGTTCCTACCGCTAAAACATGTAGCTATACATACCTATCTATTATGATGAGTTCTCAATGGTTCTCATGTATCAGATGAGGATAGCAGATGTCTACTATTTCCTCTAGAGTATCCCTGTCCACAGTGTAGCATTATAGTGTAGAATTATAGTGTTTTAATTTCATGCTGTCCACAGTAGGTCAAAGATGGTCTGAACACCCTACACCTTCTAAGATGAGGTCTGCCAGCAGCAGTAGTACCATGTATAAGAGCCATTTGGAGATATAGGTTTATGATGCCTGTGGCAACCCCTAATATTTTTTTAACATTCTCCTGCATAATGTGTTTGCACTCATTTCATATGTTTTTGAATCAGTCCCCCATGATTTCTGGTCATTAGCATACAGCAAAGCTAATTTTATGCTAATTAGAATGTTTTGGCTTGTTAACCCTTTGTTTTGCAGCTGGCCATGATGCTATGAAGTTTATTGAATCTTCAAAATCCCTTCTCAACATTAACTTTTTGTGCACACAAGCTTTTGAAAGTGTGATGAGCAGGCATTCATGAACTATAGACAATAGTGTCAAAGTCTGAACAAAATATAAAAAACAATAAGCATAGCAAAATTAGAAATATAATCAAAGAAATAACCTTAAATCTACTAATAATTTGAAAAAGATTTATTAAGATAAGCAAAATAATACACTACACTACAATTAAATGACAAAGACTGGTGATAGAGCTTTGCTGATAATCACGAATCATAATCACATCATTTAAATGGTTAAATGACAATGTATAGCAAGTATGGTCTGGGAAGACATGTGGTGAAGCTAGTTAGTGTCTTAAAAGCTCTTATTATCAAGAACTGCTAGTGGATTTAGGTTTATATCTTCATAAAGTCCTGGATATCCACTCTGTTTCACAATAAACTTACTTCGAATGGCAATCATTTGTTTCTTATGGTATAATTTACCTATTTTCAGAGGAGGCTTATAACATCTTCACCCTTTTCTAGAGGAACTTATAACATCTAAGGCTTAGAACATAACACCTTCTGTTTACTGGCTTATTCATTTATCTTTTTGTATTTGTTTACCAGGAGAGTCTAACTGGGCAAAACATTTCCTTTCCACCAGAGGCCTAGGGAGCAGAATTCCAACAATAACATCATAAAAACATTTAAAACCAATAATGAAATAGTAAGTGCTAAATTAGACATATTCAGAATTAATATCTTATAAATAATGCACAAAAACTATAATATTTACCTATGTCCATAAAGGAAAAAACTGTCAAACTGATAAAAGATAATATAAAAGAGTAACAGGCTTCTATGGAAGGAAGATATATTTTGTGCAGGCAGCCAGAGTAGCAGTTCATAGATATTTGTAGAGTAAATAAGAGAGTTTATGTTTTCAAACTGTTAAACATGTAAAATAAAATTGCTTATTTGGTAGCTGAACATTTGATTATGATAGTTGTTAGAGAGCAGTAACAAATCCAAGATTCCTTCAGAAGGGATTTGGATTGTTGTGAATTTTCAGTGAGCCGGAATGTTAAGAGATATTTTATTCCAAACCTCTACCACATTGGAGAGAGTAAGGTAGTTTCCAGCAGTGAAATAGTATGTTGTTGGCAGAAGCAGGAGTTTACCTTTTGAGTGAACAGTTTTGTGGAATGTTTATACAATGTATCATGGGGCTATGTTGCCCATTAAACTGCATAAATATACACAGGGTATCCTCTATTTGGCAAAGCCTGTGTTTTTCCCAAATATACAACATGTCCTTAGTTTTACATGAAGCCACATAGGTTCATAGGTTCATAGGTTCATACTAGGCTGTCTGCCCTAGGGCATTTATAACCCTAGCCAGAATGTGTTTGGCTTTAAGCCACCCATTTTAAATGGGGGCTTCTTTTCGCTATGCCCTTTTCATCAAAGGTTAGTATACTGTGCCTCTGTCTTAAACAGTGACACAGAAGTGATACCCGGGTAAAACCTCTGATCTCCCATCCACTCATCAAGATTCCTCTTGAAGAGAGTCAATGAGGGACTCTGCCTAACCTGGACTGGGATTTTATTCTCAGAGTGAAGGAGCCTGTGGTTATGAATCCTGTCCCTCCAGTGTCCTATTTATTTCCAGTGCTGAGGCAGCATGTCCATTAATTCCGGGTTGGACATGGCTTTATACTGTCAGAGCACAGATCACTCTGAACAGGCGTGTATGCTACTAGTAGAGCTGGTTTCTTTTAACCGGCAGCATATGGCATCTGTTTGAGCCTCTTTGATCCTCTTGGTGAGGTACTTTTTGGGGGTCTTTCCAGTTGCTGCAGGTGTCTGGTAAGGTACATCCCAAAAGGGGCATTGTACTCAATTATGGGCCTGATGAGGGATGAGTAAAGAGACACGTATGACCAGCTCTGATCTAGATATGAACTCTTCATTGATTAGTGTGAGCCATATAAAATGTTTTTCTAACCACTTTGGCCATGTGGTTGCCGTCAAATGAGAGATTCTACCAACTTGGGTCCCAGGTCCCTAATTTCTTCTTCTTGTATCTTTAGAATGGATTACCACCTATGTGGTAATTTAGGAGCACTTTTTTGCCAAAGGGGATGACTATACACTTTTGGCATTTAGCTTGAAGCACATGGCTCTGGCACAAGTTGTCTGTTTCTATGAGGCCCCTTTTGGAGGATGCTTGTGTTGGCTGGAGAGTCGATTATGGTGCCCAGTTTGCAGTCATCTGTGAACTTGGTCAGCCACACAGTCCTTTCATGTTGGCCTGTACCCGAGAATATATATATTGAACAAGAGAGTCCCAGGACTGAGCCTTGGGACACCACTTGTAACTGGTTTGGAGTCTGACATGGCTCCAGCAATTCTAACCATGTGGGTTCTGTCCTTGAGCCAGTTTGCAATCCATCTAGGTGACATAGGGGGTTATGCGATTTTGGAAGCTGGTGAGCTTATCTATAATGCCCAGAGTGGGGTATTTGTGAATTTGAGAAGGCTTATTTTGCGAGGTCCAGGTAGGCTGTGGGATCCCACCTTCCCTCGTCACCAATGGCCTTGGTGACTGTTCTCAAAGAAATCAACCAGAGTTTGCAGAGGCAGGATCTGCCCTTAACAAAGCCTAACTGGAGTAGGATCCAGTGTCTGTAGGTCCCCAATATCTTTATTTATAGAGGTCCATGATGATCCTTTCCATAGCTTTGCAGACCAAGCTAGTCAGGCTGCTTGGTGCGATAGCTTTTGTAGGATCCGCTTAAGGCAACCCACCTTTATGGAGAGGACCACTGTTGCTGTATGCCACTCTCTTTGGGCACATATCCTGTAGTAAGGCTGAGATTGAACAGTAGTTTTATGTTTGGAGTTAGCTCTTCTTGGAGTTCATGTAGGACGCAGCCAATTTCGGACAATCGGCCTGGTCCCATTGATGCTGTGTTTTTGCCGGGAGAGGGCGGCTCTTACATGAGCATCTGAGATGTCAGGGGGCAGTACTCGGGCTGATAGATATTTGCCCTTTTGTGGGGAGTGGGGAGAAGTTTACTGGCTGAATCTGTCAGCTAGGATATTGGCAATGTCTGTGGGTTCGGTGTATTTTTTGTCATTTGGACTAATTCTGAGCATATCTGGGAATTACCACCCAGGTTCCTAACATTGACACCAAAGAAAGCCTTTGTGATTATCCTTAGTGTCCTGTGCAATTTTCTCTCAAAGCTGGCCTTAGACAATTTTATGTGAGTGCCCATAGTTTTTTGCTAATACTGATCAGTGATGCCTTCCTTTTGGATTTTTTGCTCTCATCATTTAGTAGCTTCCTTCCATTGTATAGTTTGTTTATGGCTGGGGTCCACCAGACAAGACGTCCTGCTCTGCTTGGAGGATTGGGTCTTGGTTTTATTTGTGCGGGGATCGCATGATCCATGGATTCCTGAAGGTGTTCATGAATGCGCTTTTATAAAGGATTCTGCCCGGTCTGGGCAACAGATTTTCCACAGGCCCGGGGCTTTGAAGGATTCCACCTCAGTTTTGTGAATTGTGAAATTTGCTTTAGAGAAGTTTTTCATCGCACGGTGGTTTTCTGGGCAGGGGGTGGGGTCATGGGATGTGAATATCCAGCTGAGATTAGTTTATGGATCTTGATCTTACCAGTGAGGGATATTAAATGCTGGTCTGGAGCATAGAATCCCTTGTGTTGGTGATGATCAGGTCCAGTATAGCCTTTTCCTTGTGGAGTTGGTAATAAGTTGTTCCATAGCATTTGAGTTTATAAATTCTAGGAACCTTCGGGCTAGGGTGTTGGAGCAAAGCAAAAGCTCCCAGTCTAGTGTTTGGGGTAGTTGAAGTCGCCCAATATAATGGTGTTTGGAGAGACCTTCATATTTTCCAGTGTTCTCAGGAAGGCCGAGTGGGGTTCCTGGAGTTTGGGAGGGTGGTCTGTAGCAGGCTATAACTGGAAAGCAGTTTTACCTGTACTGTTAGTTGCACATGGATAGTCTCTGATTAGCTTCGTGCTTTGCCACCAACCCGGAGGTGTGGGTATTTCTTGATGAATATCGATACTACCCTCCTTTTGTGGTTCGTCCAAGTTTTAAATGAAAAGCATGGTATGAGGTATAACCTGGTAGTTCTGGGTGCTTCTCGGAGCCCAGAACCAGATTTCTGTTACTGCACAGATATCAATGTTCTCCATGCTAAGGAGAGTTTTGAGTGCGCAGCATCTTGAGGGTTTAGTCTTCTGACGTTGAGGAAGTAGCATTACTCTTAGTTTCTTATCCCTTGTGATACCTATGGAGGTGGGTTTGTCTTTTCGGAGCATTGCCTAAAAAAGGCACTATGGGGTAGCAAGAGCCTTTGCCAATATCCAAAACCCAGGGGTGACAGATGTCTTAGATCCTAATGAGCTTGTGATCGTGACGGATTGCTCGAGCATATCATCCCAAGCTGAGAGGCATTGGATCCCCTTTGAATGACACCAGTACTTAAGCCAATTGTTGAAATTGATCATCTTGTCTTCATATTGTGGCATCATTCTTGCCCCCGTGAGGAGTAAGATGCTACTCAAGGTCAGGGTTTATACCGGCCTGGGCTACATGCCCAGAGAGCTCCTCTATGTCTCTTTTATGTAGTCCAGGGAGGTATTGCCTTCCCAGGTCATTCACACCAGCATGGACAATGACTGAGTCATATTTGTACTTGCCTTTGGAGTGACCTGGAGTGCTTGTGTTATGTGGATTGCATCCTAGCTTTGTACAGGCTGCTCACTGTGACCCTCTCCTTGTTCAGCCTGGTGAAGCGGGGCCGATCCAGTGTGCCTGATGATAGAGTCCACCTATTACAAGTGTATCAGGTGTGTTGTTTAGTCTTAAGGGCTGTGACTGTTTGGCACACTGGCTTTGTGGAGATATGTGTTACGTGTTTTGTTTTGGGGTAGTGGTTGGGCTTGGGTGTCTGCTTTGGAAGTCTCTGCTGCTTAGGCAGATCTTTATTTAGAACCTCGAGTACGTTTTGTGTGATTATGTATTTGGTTTGCTGTCATGGTAAGGTCTATGTGAGACTGGGTGTAGTTAGTGGTTTCCCTCTCCTCCTGACTGGTTATGCCAATTACTTTGGAGTTGAAAACTTAGCCTCAGTTTGGCTATATATGGTTGCATCTCTCACATGTGTTGGAATTGTTGGGAGAGGAGAGGGTTGTCTGTGTACATGAGGCAGTTGTAACATTGCCTCAAGATTCTAAGATTCACCAGCTGGACCGAGGAGAGGAGATTGACAACTGACCTTTGGACATGCTAGAATAATACTGGGAATTCCTTTATAAATTGAAAACAAGGGCTGCGGTAAGGAGTGAGAGGGTGTAGTGCTTTTAATTTTTTGAAATGCTGACTTATATAATTGCTTTAGTGAGCAAGGTGCCAGGTAACTTAAGTGCAATGTGTTACAGGTAACTTAAAATGCAAAAATCCACAAACAGTAACTCTTTCAAGAGTGAAACAAGGAAATAAGTACAGTAAGCAATGCATGATAGCACTAGTTGATCCACAGCTAAGCACTGAGAAGCCGCTGCATTAGAGTGGAATTAGTTGCCCAGGGAAATAACAAGCAAACAAACAACAAGCATATAAACAAAGCTAGATTCAGCAGGCCTGAAGACACAGTTCAAATATTCAGGCACTATAAACCTTTAACCAGAAATTCCCAGCTCAGAAGGGCAGAGTCCAGCCTCTTCTCCCACAAGTAAGAGTGCAGACCACTTAACCTTCTTAATGTAAAATAACTGGCCTGAAGCCCAAGTGCTTAAAACCAGAATTCAATACAAGACTTTAAGAATAAATAGACACTGGGCTCTCAATCAAGCAGTTCCCAACTTAGAAGGATGAAAGCTACCTGCCCTGCCACCACAGTGCATGCCACAAAGCCTTCCCTAATGTAAAACAACTGGTCTGAAGCCCAAATTAGCAATCCAAAAGACTTAGAATGATAGATACATATGCTATAAATTGGAAGCATAATCTGCATATGTATAAAAATGTTATAACTTAGCACCTGTGTTAAAGTGCATTAATCATCTCTTTCCATATATATATATATATATATATATATATATATATATATATATATATATACATATGTATCTGGGTCTAAATGTTATTAAAGAAATATCACTTACCAGAAGGTCACATCCATGAGACAACTCTCACTGAAAACTTTATTTTTCTTATTCCTTTTTGGCTTAGCTCTGCCAGTGGGCTGTGTGTAATGGTAATTCATTACTGAGACTAAAGCAGAAATTCCTTATAATTCCAAAGAGCAGGATAAGTTATTTCTTGCACTTATTTCATTGAATTGCACTTCGCCAATGCTTATGAATTGTGCTATCTTTTGGTTAATCTATTACATATTTGCTGTTATAAAAGTTTTTTTACTGTTTAGCTGCATTTTATGTACTGTTTTATACTGTTTTAACTGTATTTATTTAAA
>NW_025052384.1:0-10018 GCF_019279795.1 Protopterus annectens | reverse complement strand
GAATGAGACTACTCCCGACTGCAGTTACTGTCTATGCAGGAATTCTCACAGGCAATAAAATCTAGCAAACACTAACTGAGAAAACAGTGTCAAAACTTCCAGTTCAGGTAATATTCAATGCAACACAAATAAAGCAATTAAACTGCTGTATTATTTGAAAAATGTGCAGATAAAAGGTACTGAAATTCTTTTATACGTCCAGTTGAATACAGCTAGATGTTAGCTGGCCAAAGCTCAGGTTTTAAATAGACTATATTCCAAAATGTACCACTTAAATAGGCAGTAACAGGATATCAGTGAATGAGACTACCCCGACTGCAATTACTGTCTATGCAGGAATTCTACCAGGCAATAAAATCTAGCAAACACTAACTGAAAAAACAGAGTCAAAACCTCCAGTTCAGTTAATATTCGATGCAACACAAATAAATGAATTAAAATGCTGTATTTGAAAAAAGTGCAGATAAAAGGTTCTTAAATTCTTTGATATGTCCAGGAGAATACAGTTAGATCTTACCCGGCCAAAGCTCAGGTTTTAATCAGAAAATATTCCAAAATGCACCACTTAAATAGGCAGCACCAGGATATCAATGTATGAGACTACCTCCGACTGCAGTTACTGTCTGTGCAGGAATTCTAACAGGCAATAAAATCTAGCAAACAGTAAGAGTCAAAACTTCCAGTTCAGATAATATTCAATGCGACACAAATAAATGAATTAAACTGCTGTATTTTTTTAAAAAGTGCTGATAAAAGGTTTTTAAATTCTTTTATACGTCCAGTTGAATACAGCTAGATCTTAGCCGGCCAAAGCTCAGGTTTTAAGTAGATTATATTCCAAAATGTACCACTTAAATAGGCAGTAACAGGATATCAATGAATGAGACTACCCCGACTGCAATTACTGTCTATGCAGGAATTCTAACAGGCAATAAAATTTAGCAAACACTAAGTGAAAAAACAGAGTCAAAACTTCCAGTTCAGTTAGTATTCAATGCAACACAAATAAATAAAATAAATGCTGTATTATTTGAAAAAAGTTCAGATAAAAGGTACTTAAATTCTTTTATACGTCCAGTTGAATACAGCTAGATCTTAGCCGGACAAAGCTCAGGTTTTAAGCAGAAATCATTCCAAAATGTACCACTTAAATAGGCAGTAACAGGATATCAGTGAATGGGGCTGCCCCCAACTGCAGTTACTGTCTATGCAGGAATTCTAACAGGCAATAAAATTTAGCAAACACTAACTGAAAAAAGAGTCAAAACGTCCAGTTCAGTTAATATTCAATGCAACACAAATAAATCAATTAAAATGCTGTATTATTTGAAAAAAGTACAGATAAAAGGTACTTAAATTCTCTTATACATCATGTTGAATACAGCTAGATCTTAGCTAACCAAAGCTCAGGTTTTAACCAGATTATATTCCAAAATTTACCACTTAAATAGGCAGTAACAGGATATCAATGGATGAGACTACACTCAACTGCAATTACTGTCTATCTAGGAATTCTAACAGGCAATAAAATGTAGCAAACACTAACTGAAAAGACATAGTCAAAACTTCCATTTCAGTTAAAATGCAATGCAACACAAATAAATCAATTAAAATGCTGTATTATTTGAGAAAAGTACAGATAAAAGGTACTTAAATTCTCTTATACGTCCAGTTGAATACAGGTAGATCTTAGCAGGCCAAAGCTCAGGTTTTAAGCAGAAAATATTCCTAAATGTACCACTTAAATAGGCAGTAAGAGGATATCAATGAATAAGACTATCCCTGACTGCAATTACTGTCTATGCAGGAATTCTACCAGCTAATAAAATCTAGCAAGCACTAACTGAAAAAACAGAGTCAAAGCTTCTAGCTCAGTTAATATTCAGTGCAACAAATAAATCAGTTAAAATGCTGTATTTTTTGAAAAAAGGTGCAGATAAAAGGTACTTAAATTCTCTTATACATCCAGTTGGAATACAGCTTGATCTTAGCCGGCCAAAGCTCAGGTTTTTAGCAGATTATATTCCAAAATATACCACTTAAATAGGCAGTAACAGGATATCAATGGATGAGACTACCCCTGACTGCAATTACTGTCTATGCAGGAATTCTAACAGGCAATAAAATCTAGCAAACACTAACTAAGAAAACCGAGTCAAACCTTAAAGTTCAGTTAGTATTCAATGCAACACAAATCATTTTAAATGCTATATTATGTGAAAAAGTGCAGGTAAAAGTACTTACATTCTCTTATAACTATAGTGAATACAGCTACATCTTAGCCAGACAAAACTCAGGTTTTAATCA
This sequence comes from Protopterus annectens, assembly GCF_019279795.1. Classification (NCBI taxonomy): domain Eukaryota; kingdom Metazoa; phylum Chordata; order Ceratodontiformes; family Protopteridae; genus Protopterus; species Protopterus annectens. The sequence goes on along the minus strand of NW_025052384.1, from coordinate 7,711 downwards.
GAAATCATTCCAAAATGTACCACTTACATAGGCAGTAACAGGATATCAATGAATGAGACTACCTCTGAGTGCAATTACTGTCTATGCAGGAATTCCAACAGGCAATAAAATCTAGCAAACACTAAATGAAAAAACAGAGTCAAAACATCCAGTTCAGTTAATATTCAACACAATTCAAGTAAATCAATGAAAATGCTGTATTATTTGAAAAAAAGTACAGATAAAAGGTACTTAAATTCTCTTATGCGTCCAGTTGAATACAGCTAAATCTTGGTCGGCCAAAGCTCAGGTTTTAAGCATAAAATATTCCAAAATGTACCTCTTAAATAGGCAGTAACAGGATATCAATGAATGAGACTACTCCCGACTGCAATTCCTGTCTATTTAGGAATTCTAACAGGTAAAAAAGTCTAGCAAACACTAAATGAAAAAACAGAGTCAAAACTTCCAGTTCAGGTAATATTCAATGCAACACAAATAAATCAATTAAATTGCTGTATTATTTGAAAAAAGTGCAGATAAAAGGTACTGAAATTCTTTTATACGTCCAGTTGAATACAGCTAGATCTTAGCCAGCCAAAGGTCAGGTTTTAAGCAGATTATATTCCAAAATTTACCACTTAAATAGGCAGTAACAGGATATCAATTTATGATACTACCCTCGACTGCAATTACTGTCTATGCAAAAATTCTAACAGGCAATAAAATCTAGCAAACACTAACTGAAAAGACATAGTCAAAATTTCCATTTCAGTTAATATGCAATGCAACACAAATAAATCAATTAAAATGCTGTATTATTTGAAAAAAATACAGATAAAAGCAACTTAAATTCTCTTATACGTCCAGTTGAATAAAGGTAGATCTTAGCAGGCCAAAGCTCAGGTTTTAAGCAGAAAATATTCCTAAATGTACCACTTAAATAGGCAGTAACAGGATATCAATGAATAAGACTACCCCTGACTGCAATTACTGTCTATGCAGGAATTCTGCCAGGCAATAAAGTCTGGCAAACACTAACATGAAAAACAGAGTCAAAACTTCCAGTTCAGTTAATATTCAATGCAACACAAATAAATCAATTAAAATACTGTATTATTTGAAAAAAGGTGCAGATGAAAGTTACTTAAATTCTCTTATACATCCAGTTGAATACAGCTTGATCTTAGCTGGCCAAAGCTCAGGTTTTAAGCAGATTATATTCCAAAATATACCACTTAAATAGACAGTAACAGGATATCAATGGATGAGACTACCCCCGACTGCAATTACTGTCTATGCAGGAATTCTAACAGGCAATAAAATTGAGCAAACACTAACTAAGAAAACCGAGTCAAACCTTAAATTTCAGTTAATATTCAATGCAACACAAATCAATTTAAATGCTGTATTATTTGAAAAAAGTGCAGATAAAAGGTACTTAAATTCTCTTATAACTATGGAGAATACAGCTACATCTTAGCCGGCTAAAACTCAGGTTTTAATCAGAAATCATTCCAAAATGTACCACTTACATAGGCAGTAACAGGATATGAATGTATCAGACTACCCCCGACTGCAAGTACTGTCTATGCAGGAATTCTAACAGGCAATAAAATCTAGCAAACACTAACTGAAAAAACAGTCAAAACTTCCAGTTCAGTTAATATTTAATGCAACACAAATAAATCAATTAAAATGCTGTATTATTTCAAAAAGGTGCATATAAAAGGTTCTTAAATTCTCTGATACATCCATGTGAATACAGCTAGATCTTAGCCGGCCAAAGCTCAGGTTTTAAGCAGAAAATATTCCAAAATGTACCACTTAAAAAAGCTGTAACAGGATATCAGTGAATGAGACTACCCCTGACTGCAGTTACTGTCTATGCAGGAATTCTAACAGGCAATAAAATCTAGCAAACACTAACTGAGAAAACAGTGTCAAAACTTCCAGTTCAGGTAATATTCAATGCAACACAAATAAAGCAATTAAACTGCTGTATTATTTGAAAAATGTGCAGATAAAAGGTACTGAAATTCTTTTATACGTCCAGTTGAATACAGCTAGATGTTAGCTGGCCAAAGCTCAGGTTTTAAATAGACTATATTCCAAAATGTACCACTTAAATAGGCAGTAACAGGATATCAGTGAATGAGACTACCCCGACTGCAATTACTGTCTATGCAGGAATTCTACCAGGCAATAAAATCTAGCAAACACTAACTGAAAAAACAGAGTCAAAACCTCCAGTTCAGTTAATATTCGATGCAACACAAATAAATGAATTAAAATGCTGTATTTGAAAAAAGTGCAGATAAAAGGTTCTTAAATTCTTTGATATGTCCAGGAGAATACAGTTAGATCTTACCCGGCCAAAGCTCAGGTTTTAATCAGAAAATATTCCAAAATGCACCACTTAAATAGGCAGTAACAGGATATCAATGAATGAGACTACCCCCGACTGCAGTTACTGTGTATGCAGGAATTCTAACAGGCAATAAAATCTAGCAAACACTAACTGAAAAAACAGAGTCAAAACTTCCAGTTCAGTTAATATTCAATGCAACACAAATAAATCAATTAAAATGCTGTATTATTTGAAAAAGTGCAGATAAAAGGTACTTAAATTCTCTTATACATCCAGTTGAATACAGCTAGATCTTAGCTAACCAAAGCTCAGGTTTTAAGCAGAAAATATTCCAAAATGTACCACTTAAATAGGCAGTAACAGGATATCAATGAATGAGACTACCCCAACTGCAATTACTGTCTATGCAGGAATTCTAACAGGCAATAAAATCTAGCAAACACTAACTGAAAAAACAGAGTCAAAACTTCCAGTTCAGTTAATATTCAATGCAACACAAATAAATCAATTAAAATGCTGTATTATTTGAAAAAAGTACAGATAAAAGGTACTTAAATTCTCTTATACGTCCAGTTGAATACAGCTAGATCTTAGCAGGCCAAAGCTCAGGTTTTAAGCAGAAAATATTCCAAAATGTACCACTTAAATAGGCAGTAACAGGATATCAATGAATGAGACTACCCTGACTGCAATTACTGTCTATGCAGGAATTCTAACAGGCAATAAAATCTAGCAAACACTAACTGAAAAAACAGAGTCAAAACTTCCAGTTCAGTTAATATTCAGTGCAACACAAATAAATCAATTAAAATGCTGTATTATTTGAAAAAAGTGCAGATAAAAGGTACTTAAATTCTCTTATACATCCAGTTGAATACAGCTTGATCTTAGCTGGCCAAAGCTCAGGTTTTAAGCAGATTATATTCCAAAATATACCACTTAAATAGGCAGTAACAGGATATCAATGGATGAGACTACCCCTGACTGCAATTACTGTCTATGCAGGAATTCTAACAGGCAATAAAATCTAGCAAACACTAACTAAGAAAACCGAGTCAAACCTTAAAGTTCAGTTAGTATTCAATGCAACACAAATCATTTTAAATGCTATATTATGTGAAAAAGTGCAGGTAAAAGTACTTACATTCTCTTATAACTATAGTGAATACAGCTACATCTTAGCCAGACAAAACTCAGGTTTTAATCAGAAATCATTCCAAAATGTACCACTTACATAGGCAGTAACAGGATATCAATGAATGAGACTACCTCTGAGTGCAATTACTGTCTATGCAGGAATTCCAACAGGCAATAAAATCTAGCAAACACTAAATGAAAAAACAGAGTCAAAACATCCAGTTCAGTTAATATTCAACACAATTCAAGTAAATCAATGAAAATGCTGTATTATTTGAAAAAAAGTACAGATAAAAGGTACTTAAATTCTCTTATGCGTCCAGTTGAATACAGCTAAATCTTGGTCGGCCAAAGCTCAGGTTTTAAGCATAAAATATTCCAAAATGTACCTCTTAAATAGGCAGTAACAGGATATCAATGAATGAGACTACTCCCGACTGCAATTCCTGTCTATTTAGGAATTCTAACAGGTAAAAAAGTCTAGCAAACACTAAATGAAAAAACAGAGTCAAAACTTCCAGTTCAGGTAATATTCAATGCAACACAAATAAATCAATTAAATTGCTGTATTATTTGAAAAAAGTGCAGATAAAAGGTACTGAAATTCTTTTATACGTCCAGTTGAATACAGCTAGATCTTAGCCAGCCAAAGGTCAGGTTTTAAGCAGATTATATTCCAAAATTTACCACTTAAATAGGCAGTAACAGGATATCAATTTATGATACTACCCTCGACTGCAATTACTGTCTATGCAAAAATTCTAACAGGCAATAAAATCTAGCAAACACTAACTGAAAAGACATAGTCAAAATTTCCATTTCAGTTAATATGCAATGCAACACAAATAAATCAATTAAAATGCTGTATTATTTGAAAAAAATACAGATAAAAGCAACTTAAATTCTCTTATACGTCCAGTTGAATAAAGGTAGATCTTAGCAGGCCAAAGCTCAGGTTTTAAGCAGAAAATATTCCTAAATGTACCACTTAAATAGGCAGTAACAGGATATCAATGAATAAGACTAGCCCTGACTGCAATTACTGTCTATGCAGGAATTCTGCCAGGCAATAAAGTCTGGCAAACACTAACATGAAAAACAGAGTCAAAACTTCCAGTTCAGTTAATATTCAATGCAACACAAATAAATCAATTAAAATACTGTATTATTTGAAAAAGGTGCAGATGAAAGTTACTTAAATTCTCTTATACATCCAGTTGAATACAGCTTGATCTTAGCTGGCCAAAGCTCAGGTTTTAAGCAGATTATATTCCAAAATATACCACTTAAATAGACAGTAACAGGATATCAATGGATGAGACTACCCCCGACTGCAATTACTGTCTATGCAGGAATTCTAACAGGCAATAAAATTGAGCAAACACTAACTAAGAAAACCGAGTCAAACCTTAAATTTCAGTTAATATTCAATGCAACACAAATCAATTTAAATGCTGTATTATTTGAAAAAAGTGCAGATAAAAGGTACTTAAATTCTCTTATAACTATGGAGAATACAGCTACATCTTAGCCGGCTAAAACTCAGGTTTTAATCAGAAATCATTCCAAAATGTACCACTTACATAGGCAGTAACAGGATATGAATGTATCAGACTACCCCCGACTGCAAGTACTGTCTATGCAGGAATTCTAACAGGCAATAAAATCTAGCAAACACTAACTGAAAAAACAGTCAAAACTTCCAGTTCAGTTAATATTTAATGCAACACAAATAAATCAATTAAAATGCTGTATTATTTCAAAAAGGTGCATATAAAAGGTTCTTAAATTCTCTGATACATCCATGTGAATACAGCTAGATCTTAGCCGGCCAAAGCTCAGGTTTTAAGCAGAAAATATTCCAAAATGTACCACTTAAAAAAGCTGTAACAGGATATCAGTGAATGAGACTACCCCTGACTGCAGTTACTGTCTATGCAGGAATTCTAACAGGCAATAAAATCTAGCAAACACTAACTGAGAAAACAGTGTCAAAACTTCCAGTTCAGGTAATATTCAATGCAACACAAATAAAGCAATTAAACTGCTGTATTATTTGAAAAATGTGCAGATAAAAGGTACTGAAATTCTTTTATACGTCCAGTTGAATACAGCTAGATGTTAGCTGGCCAAAGCTCAGGTTTTAAATAGACTATATTCCAAAATGTACCACTTAAATAGGCAGTAACAGGATATCAGTGAATGAGACTACCCCGACTGCAATTACTGTCTATGCAGGAATTCTACCAGGCAATAAAATCTAGCAAACACTAACTGAAAAAACAGAGTCAAAACCTCCAGTTCAGTTAATATTCGATGCAACACAAATAAATGAATTAAAATGCTGTATTTGAAAAAAGTGCAGATAAAAGGTTCTTAAATTCTTTGATATGTCCAGGAGAATACAGTTAGATCTTACCCGGCCAAAGCTCAGGTTTTAATCAGAAAATATTCCAAAATGCACCACTTAAATAGGCAGCACCAGGATATCAATGTATGAGACTACCTCCGACTGCAGTTACTGTCTGTGCAGGAATTCTAACAGGCAATAAAATCTAGCAAACAGTAAGAGTCAAAACTTCCAGTTCAGATAATATTCAATGCGACACAAATAAATGAATTAAACTGCTGTATTTTTTTAAAAAGTGCTGATAAAAGGTTTTTAAATTCTTTTATACGTCCAGTTGAATACAGCTAGATCTTAGCCGCCAAAGCTCAGGTTTTAAGTAGATTATATTCCAAAATGTACCACTTAAATAGGCAGTAACAGGATATCAATGAATGAGACTACCCCGACTGCAATTACTGTCTATGCAGGAATTCTAACAGGCAATAAAATTTAGCAAACACTAAGTGAAAAAACAGAGTCAAAACTTCCAGTTCAGTTAGTATTCAATGCAACACAAATAAATAAAATAAATGCTGTATTATTTGAAAAAAGTTCAGATAAAAGGTACTTAAATTCTTTTATACGTCCAGTTGAATACAGCTAGATCTTAGCCGGACAAAGCTCAGGTTTTAAGCAGAAATCATTCCAAAATGTACCACTTAAATAGGCAGTAACAGGATATCAGTGAATGGGGCTGCCCGCAACTGCAGTTACTGTCTATGCAGGAATTCTAACAGGCAATAAAATTTAGCAAACACTAACTGAAAAAAGAGTCAAAACGTCCAGTTCAGTTAATATTCAATGCAACACAAATAAATCAATTAAAATGCTGTATTATTTGAAAAAAGTACAGATAAAAGGTACTTAAATTCTCTTATACATCATGTTGAATACAGCTAGATCTTAGCTAACCAAAGCTCAGGTTTTAACCAGATTATATTCCAAAATTTACCACTTAAATAGGCAGTAACAGGATATCAATGGATGAGACTACACTCAACTGCAATTACTGTCTATCTAGGAATTCTAACAGGCAATAAAATGTAGCAAACACTAACTGAAAAGACATAGTCAAAACTTCCATTTCAGTTAAAATGCAATGCAACACAAATAAATCAATTAAAATGCTGTATTATTTGAGAAAAGTACAGATAAAAGGTACTTAAATTCTCTTATACGTCCAGTTGAATACAGGTAGATCTTAGCAGGCCAAAGCTCAGGTTTTAAGCAGAAAATATTCCTAAATGTACCACTTAAATAGGCAGTAAGAGGATATCAATGAATAAGACTATCCCTGACTGCAATTACTGTCTATGCAGGAATTCTACCAGCTAATAAAATCTAGCAAGCACTAACTGAAAAAACAGAGTCAAAGCTTCTAGCTCAGTTAATATTCAGTGCAACAAATAAATCAGTTAAAATGCTGTATTTTTTGAAAAAAGGTGCAGATAAAAGGTACTTAAATTCTCTTATACATCCAGTTGGAATACAGCTTGATCTTAGCCGGCCAAAGCTCAGGTTTTAAGCAGAAAATATTCCTAAATGTACCACTTAAATAGGCAGTAACAGGATATCAATGAATAAGACTACCCCTGACTGCAATTACTGTCTATGCAGGAATTCTAACAGGCAATAAAATCTAGCAAACACTAACTAAGAAAACCGAGTCAAACCTTAAAGTTCAGTTAGTATTCAATGCAACACAAATCATTTTAAATGCTATATTATGTGAAAAAGTGCAGGTAAAAGTACTTACATTCTCTTATAACTATAGTGAATACAGCTACATCTTAGCCAGACAAAACTCAGGTTTTAATCAGAAATCATTCCAAATT
>NW_025052383.1:2500-11369 GCF_019279795.1 Protopterus annectens | reverse complement strand
AAGATGAAAAGTCATTGACCATGAGTGACCAAAATAAGGGGTAATTTTTAAAAAACTTTTTTTTTGGAAAAACCAAATTCTTCAGTTTGATTTTTTTCTCTTATGTTTTTTAAAAATTTATTATTTTATTTTTTAATGTATCGGGGCCATCATTTACCATTTCTGGAATTTATAACTGGGGACATGACCATAATCTTGCATAATATTCCTTGGTTATTTTTTGATATATTTGCATTATTTGTAGCTGGAAGTGAGGCAGGTTTAATGAGTACAAAAAGTTTTACTTCATCTGTTTTCTTACTAGAGACATATAAAGAGGTAGCAGCACCTGAGAGGTCATTCTAGTGAATAGGAATCACATGCACAATTTCCAGTTATTTCTTTATTATCAGTATATTATGCTAATACAGATCTTTATTGAAAAGTCTACTCATACTTTTTAATTTATTGGCCATTTTATCACTTGTTTATCCAGTGTATGTGTGCTACCTACAAATTTCTTAAGAAACTTTACTTTGGGTTATTTATTTACAATGAAAGTTACATTATTACTTCTATTCCATTTATTCAGTTGCATAAGGTAATCCTAAAATACGTATCTGTCAGTGATTTGACTAGTTATGTTATGTTACTCTAAATTATGTTATGTTATGCAAAGTTATGTTATGTTATTTATTTTATTTTTTATGTATCTATGTGTGCTTCGTTGCATTCTGTAAGACTGAATGCTCATAGCGGGAAAATATTATTACAGGTTTGTTTTTTAGCCTTTTGCCAGCTTTTTGTGAAAGATCACAGAACAGCTGGGTTTGGGAATTTGGCCTTACTCTGCTGTTGTGCAATCTTGGGAGATGGTAAAAAAAATCTATATATATATATATATATATATATATATATATATATATATATATATATATATATATATGGGTCTACTTCTATTCACTGACATCCCATTTCACTGAAACCCATTTCGCTAACAGCTCATTTCATAGACAAACCAGGTGGGGGCCTCTCTAATGTGGGGCTGTGCCCCCCACACACCCCCAACAATATATTACAACTCCACAGTCGCACAACAGTGGGTAGGGGGGCAAATCCCAGGTTTTTGCCCTGATTACTTTTGTCTATGAAATGGGGCTGTCAGCGAAATGGGTTTCAGTGAAATGGGATGTCAGCGAATAGAAGTAGACCCATATATATATATATATATATATATACATATATATATATATATATATATATTTATATATATATACAAATTCCAAGGCAATACATTTTTAAATTAATGTTCCATGTTCTTTTCCTTTCAAACACCTTTTACAGGTCAATGAAAATTCCATCAGCCTGAAGTTCTCCATCTACAACCACCAGTGGCGGCTGGTGACTTCAAATCAAAGGGGGGCTGCAGGAGACAGCTGAATGGGTGGGGTCAATGGGAAGGGGTGTGGCCAACTAGAAAGTGGGGGAGCTATGCTCAAAACCACAAAAAACTAACTAAATACACTGCCGTGGGTACCAAACCATCATTATGAGAGTCCAATCAAGACAAAATGAAGTGTAGAAGAATAAAAATATTTCAATGCATTGGCTGCATGACAGCTTACTTAATATCTAGATGGAAACAAAAAGGTTGTGAGGCATGAAAAAATAAAATTACTTTAAATACATTAATGGAATGCCAGTCAAAATCAAGTATAAGAAAAACAAGCAGCACTCAACTCAAACCACTTCTTGCACTGCAGTTCTAATTATAATTTATATTCAGCTTTATTAAAGTACCAAGTAACATGCTGAAAGTAGAAATCTCTGATGCCCCCACTTGTAAAAATGTTCCTTATCCAAAAAAAGACCTGCTGTCTGACAACTATCTACTTGTTTCATGGGGAAAACATGATCAAAGTAAAAAATGAAAAGCAAACAAGAAATAAGCTCAAGATACATTGCTTAAAAGGATTACTGTACAGGTTATGGACTACACGATTGGCATTCTGTTTAGTTTACAGGTAAAGCCTGCAGAGATGACTGGAAGTCTCCAAATGTAATGAGCTTCTTAAAATAATGTAATCCTGTCCTTTATTACAAATGCTGTCATATGCATTTCAATACCCAAGGCTTATACATTATCTAGTTAAGTATTCTCTACATGGCAACAACAGAAAGGCTTTCAGTGTTGGCATTTCTTTAACAGTATGCTTATTAAAGCTTGCTTGCATCTTACAATCTCAGCCAAGCTCAACTGATGGTCATTAAAGTATTGCTACTTAAACACAGAGCAGCAGCCAACAGGCACTGAGTAATAAGCATAAATCAACAGTACAAAAAATATGACAGAAACCAGACCATTCTGCAAAATCAGGACAGATGAAAAGCTACTCCTGTACTTGTGTCTACCTTGGATGGGGGGATACCCTGCACATTTACACTGCATAACTACTCCTTGCCTTGCTTCGACCCATCCTACTCCTGTGTGTCTACCTTGGATGGGGGGATACCCTGCACATTTACACTGCATAACTACTCCTTGCCTTGCTTCGACACATCCAGAGTCACTACATGGGGGAGTGGGGTGCAACAAGTATGTCACAATTTGAAATGTCTCTGGCTGACTGTGATGACCCTAACACATTTGTCATACCTCTCAACCTCAGAGCAAGAAATCTGGACAAAGCCATACAAAGAAGTGGGACTGGCTGACTGATGACCTAACATTTGTCATACCTCTCAACCTCAGAGCAAGAAATCTGGACAAAGCCATACAAAGAAGTGGGACAAGGCCCAAACACATAGCAATTTTAAAAATATTGCTCTTATAAACTTAGAAAGATAATAGAATAGGTCTTGCATTAGTATGAATTTTCTGAATGGTATGAAATCTGAAACTCAAATGTCTGTCATTTTCTAACTTCAGTCTTTAATGATTTGTCACTAATTTTCCAAAAAAACACAATTTTATGAAAAATGGACCAAAAATGTGATGTCAAAATATAAAATAGCCACACAATACAGCTGGGAACCTGTCAAAGAAGGGACACTTTAAATATTATTATACCGTGACCCTCCCCCAAAACGTGCACGCTGATTGGCCAGCATGCACATTGTAAATCGAGTTATACTAATGGAAAAAGGTCCGGTTGCCCGGACTTTTTTTCATTAGTATAACTCTACTTTTAAAACACTGTCTCGCTATGTTAAATGGGTTTAACATAGCGAGACAGGTTTTAAAAAAAAAAAGCAACAGAGAAAGCAAGATCTCTGTTGCTTTTTTTACTGTTTCGCTATGTTAAATGGGTTTAACATAGCGAGACAGTTTTAAAATAAGCAACGGACATCTCCGTTAAGCTTATTTTAAAACTGTCTTGCTATGTTAAACCCATTTAACATAGCTTAAACAGTAAAAAAAAAGCAACGGGATCTTGCTTTCTCCGTTGCTTTTGCTCCACAGCTCTGATGTATCGCGCAGGCGCCGCAGTACATCAGAACTGCCGATGCCAGACATCTGCGGAAGGGCAGTAAATAGGCATTATACTATGCCATTATTTAAGAAAAGTAATAGTTTCTTTTCTTAAATAATGTCATGAATATAATAGCTTAGACGCCTGGGTGTGGGTAATGCTTATCACCCGCGGTTGGCTGTTTGTCCTCGGCCCCGGGACCAAACCCGCCAACATGGGTAACTAGCATTACCCACACCCAGGCGTGGGTTATTGCTATAGTACTGCTAACTTGAGCAGCTGACAAAATAAAATAATCTACATGCATTTCTAAAATAAAAAGTAATCTATAACTATGATTACAGTTATTTCTTAATTGTAAATCCTCCATGTTTTCTTCCAAAATTGTTATTTTGCGGAGGGATTATTAGAGGAAGAGCAACATTTTGAGCCAAAATCAGGGACAGTTAAGAGGTTTGGCTATGCCTAATTCTATAAAGCAATTTGCTTTGCATGTATGTACCTCTCAACCTGTTAATGCAGTAAATCTGGACAAGGCCAAATATATTGGGGAACATATAAACAGTACTAAAATTGCTCTTGTATAAACTGAGACAGTTGATAGAACAAGTCTTACTTTAGCATGCATTGGTTATGAAGTCTGAAACTCAGTGTGTCATTTAGTGACTTAATTCCTAAATGATTTGCCACAAATTTTATGAGGAACAAACCAAAATGAGAAGCAAAATCTATTCATTCTTTGAAAATCTGGACAGTTGGGAGGTATAGTTCAGCTGGGGCTGTCTAAGTTTGCCGCCCTTCCCTCACAAAATCATGGTCAAATGGAGCCTCCTCCTGCAGCCATTCCAATTATCCCATTACTTGGCTATTTCACTCCAATTACCATAAACACTAATGCGCATACTGATTTACTTCCATGATGATTTGGACTTCATTTGAAAGTTTTATTTTGCATTTTACAACACAAACACCAAGTCATCTGCTAAACAAACTTAGCATTAAAACTTCTCTGCCCTTGAAACTCACATTCATTGAAACAGCATTGAAACCCACATTCATAGAAAATACATTTTACCAGTGGCAGATAAAGATTAATTCTGGGCTGTTTTCAAATCATAGGCCCCTTGCATATGAAACACGCATATGCTCTTTGATACACCTTCCTATTGTTTTGAATATTTTTCCTGTAAACAATGAAACAAAATGCATGCACCAATAATGACAAAACTGCCCAATTCAGAACATTTCCTTCATCAAAGTCTACTCAAACTTCTACAGTCCGCCATTATCAGTAAATATGCACAATTCTACAGTCCACCATTATCAGTAAATATGCACAATCTCTGAAGTAAAAAAAAAGTCATCTAAATAATTCCACATTAAATAAATTTGTAACTAATGAAGAGATTGCTACAGCAAAACCTTTATATTTCATGGTTTCATGAAAAATAAAGTGTCTGATGCCCCTGAGGAATAAATTGCCTATATTATATTAAAAATGATAAGCTAGTAAAACTGCAATAGGAAATGGATGGCAAACAGATAACAGGCTCATAGTTAGTATCAACATTTTCAGTACAGCAGCATTCACTCCTTGTGGGAGTAGAACCAACAACCTTCTGCATCAAAAGCAAGTTCACAACCTGTTGTGCTATTAACATTGCAAGCTGATTTTCCATAAGCAGCACTAAACTTCTCTTTCCCTGCAGCTCTCAGCTCCTTGTAAAATCTATTCAATACTCAACTGCATCTCAACTTTGCAGCACAAGAAATCTGGAAAAAGCCAAATTTATTGGGGGGGGCTCAAAAGGCCAAAAACCAGGGACACATTAAACATTGCTTGTATAATCTTGGAAAGTTGTAGAAAATGCTGTGTTACCACCATACATTTTACTGTCAAGATCCCTGTGCAAGAGAGTCAGAGCAACATACCACTACGCCATATCAGCTGCTTTGTGAAAGAGAGGAAGACTGAAACTTAAATGGCTATCATTTAATGAATTCAGTTCTCACCATAGCTGTCAACCTTGTAGTACAAAACACCTGGACAAACCCAGTAATGAGGGAATACAGCCCTCAGACATATTCAGTAAATTCAGTTATTGCCATAGTTGTCAACCTTAGCACAAAAAAACCTGGACAAAGCCAATAATGGGGTAATACAGTCCCAAAAATAAGGACACATTTCAAATATTAATCTTATAAACTTAGAAAATTGCGAGAATAAAAGGTCGTGTTACTATGTATTTTCTGAAGAATATGAAGTCTGAAATTCAAATGCCTGTCAATTTTATTTAACATTTGTTAATCAGGACAATCTGACTTGAACAAAAAAAAACAATTTTCAGCAGAGGCCCAGGAAGAAATAATGCAGACATGTCTTTATAACATGGGAGGACACAAAAGCAAACCCACACAAACACAGGGGAAGATGCAGATCCCACACAGAAGGCACCCCAGCCAAGAATCAAACCCAAGAACCTGCAGTCAGAAGCAACAATACTACCACTGCACTATCAAATATCAAGCATTGCAACATTTAGAAGCCACAGATATTATGAGGAACAGATCAGATCAAATAGGAGGCAAAAATCTGCAATTTTTTTACAAATGGTGGTGGGTAGGGAATTCAGGTCCTTAACACCTGCATACAAGGTACAGGGTTCAAGCCTGAGTATCTCTACCCAACACCATTTGTTCTCTAGCCACCAGTATATAATAACTGGGGCATTTTACACACACACACACACGAGTCCCTTTCTTCCTCTCACACACACACACAGAGTCCCTTTCTTCCTCTCTCACACACACACAGAGTCCCTTTCTTCCTCTCACACACACACACACAGTTCCTTCTTCTGTCTCTTTCTCTCTCACACACACACACAGTCCCTTCTTCTGTCTCTTTCTTTCTCTGACACAAACACACACACACAGTCCCTTCTTCTGTCTCTCTTTCTCTCTCTCACACACACACACACACACACACACACACACAGTCCCTTCTTCTGTCTTTCTTTCTCTCACACACACACAGTCCCTTCTTCTGTCTCTTTCTTTCTCTCACACAAACACACACACACAGTCCCTTCTTCTGTCTCTTTCTTTCTCTGACACAAACACACACACACAGTCCCTTCTTCTGTCTCTTTCTTTCCCTCTCTCTCACACACACACAAACACACACACACACAGTCCCTTCTTCTGTCTCTATCTTTCTCTCTCTCACACACACACAAACACACACACACACACACACACACACACACACACACACACGCACACACACACACACACAGTCCCTTCTTCTGTCTCTTTCTTTCTCTCTCTCACACACACACACACACACACACACACACACACACACACACACACACACACACACACACAGTCCCTTCTTCTGTATCTTTCTTTCTCTCACACACACACAGTCCCTTCTTCTGTCTCTTTCTTTCTCTCACACACACACAGTCCCTTCTGTCTCTTTCTTTCTCTCTCTCTCACACACACACACCATGCTTCCCCCAACATAAATTCAAGCACACACACACCATGCTTCCCCCAACATAAATTCAAGCACACACACCATGCTTCCCCAACATAAATTCAAGCACACACACACACATGCTTCCCAACATAAATTCAAGCACACACACACATGCTTCCCAACATAAATTCAAGCACACACACCATGCTTCCCCAACATAAATTCAAGCACAGACACCATGCTTCCCCCAACATAAATTCAAGCACACACACACACCATGCTTCCCCCAACATAAATTCAAGCACACACTCACCATGCTTCCCCCAACATAAATTCAAGCACACACACCATGCTTCCAAACATAAATTCAAGCACACACACACCATGCTTCCCCCAACATAAATTCAAGCACACACACACACCATGCTTCCCCCAACATAAATTCAAGGACACACACACCATGCTTCCCCCAACATAAATTCAAGCACACACACACCATGCTTCCCCCAACATAAATTCAAGCACACACACACCATGCTTCCCCCAACATAAATTCAAGCACACACACACCATGCTTCCCCCAATATAAATTCAAGCACACACACACCATGCTTCCCCCAACATAAATTCAAGTACACACACACCATGCTTCTAAATATAAATTCAAGCACACACACAATATGCTTTAATATAAATTCAAGCACACACACACACCATGCTTCCCCAACATAAATTCAAGCACACACACACCATGCTTCCCAAACATAAATTCAAAGCACACACACCATGCTTCCCCCAACATAAATTCAAGCACACACACACACCATGCTTCCCCCAACATAAATTCAAGCACACACACACCATGCTTCCCCCAACATAAATTCAAGCACACACACACCATGCTTCCCCCAACATAAATTCAAGCACACACACACCATGCTTCCCCCAACATAAATTCAAGCACACACACACCATGCTTCCCCCAACACAAATTCAAGCACACACACACCATGCTTCCCCCAACACACACGCACACACACCATGCTTCCCCAGCATAAATTCAAGCACACACACACCATTAAATTCAATGCTTCCCCCAACATAAATTCAAGCAGTCCCAAGCACACACAATAAATTCAAAACTTCAAACACACACACACACCCCAACATAAATTCAAGCACAAACAATTAAATTCAGTGCTTCCCCCAACATAAATTCAAGCAGTCCCAAGCACACACAATAAATTCAAAACTTCAAACACACAGACACCCCAACATAAATTCACGCACACACAATAAATTCAAAACTTTAAATACACACACACCCCAACATATATTCAAGCACACACAATAAATTCAAACAAACACAAGTATATCATTAATCTGACACACTTACCTGTCCGTTCTCCATACACGCACGCATACATCCAAAGACTACAATCCAACCCGCGAGATCCAACCCTTCCGACCCGCGACTCCAAAGACCCGCGAGATACAAACCCCTTCTCGACGAGAGACTGACTGCTGCTGTTGCAGTCCGGCCCCAACGCATTTTCCCAGCAAGTCTATGCAGTTTAGAACTGCACAGACCGTTCCTCATGTTTCCCTATGAGGACTGCCGGACTGCCTGGAGCATGTAGACTTGCAGTAGTCTGGACTACTGCGCATTCGTGAAGTCCGCGAAATTTTAAAAACTTTTTTTTTTCTTTTTTCTTTTTTTATTTATTTGTTTTTAATTCTTTTTGAGGGGGCTGCAGTCCGGCAGTCCAATAGCACGGGCCACCCCTGACTACCACCATACCATAATCACAGACATGCAAAAGACTAGTCAGGGGGTTCATTAACAGTGTGACCAAATTACAGTCAAGCCAACACTATTTACCTTCCTAGCATGATGAGCAACACTGCTAATCAGATATACATTTGGACA
>NW_025052382.1:0-10460 GCF_019279795.1 Protopterus annectens | reverse complement strand
GGATACCATCCAGGTCAAGAGCAATGATGATCATCAGGCTCATCACATGGAACTCCCTATCAGGATCCTTGCATGTGGTCCCATAGTCTAAACTTTCTCTTGCCATCCCTATTCCTGGATACCATCCAGGTCAAGAGCAATGATGATCATCAGGCTCATCACATGGAACTCCCCAGTCCTTGCATGTGGTCCCATAGTCTAATCCTGCTCCTGTCACTCCTATTCATGGATACCATCCAGGTCAAGAGCAATGATGATCATCATGTTCATCACATGGAACTCCCCATCAGGGTCCTTGCATGTGGTCCCATAGTCTAATCCATCTCCTGTCACCCCTATTCATGGATACCATCTAGGTCAAGAGCAATGATGATCATTAGGCTCATCACATGGAACTCCCCATCAGGGTCCTTGCATGTGGTCCTATAGTCTAATCCATCTCCTGCCACCCCTATTCATGGATACCATCCAGGCCAAGGACAATGAGATGAGATCATCAGGGGTTCTACTCACATGAACTCTCCTTAATGGTCCTTGGTGAGCGTTGTCCCATAGTCTAATCCATCTCCTGCCACCCCTATTCATGGATACCATCCAGGTCAAGAGCAATGATGATCATCAGGCTCATCACATGGAACTCCCCATCAGGGTCCATGCTTGTGGTCCCTGAGTTCTAAACCTTCCCTGCTGTAGAACAGAGCATGTGTTGTAATTTTAAGAAGCATTTTTAAGTGTAGGCATGTGCATATAAATAAAGAGCACGCAGGCAACAATGCCAGTTTGAGAGAACAGCCAGAGTGTAAACATGTATGAGTGTGGCAGTCAGTTTGTAGATTTATTTAAGTTTAAGCTGCAAAGCCTCAATCCAGATGTGTTTGTATATAATACAGCTGCTTGAAACAAACCCACAACTGTTTGTCTATTTTGTCCTGATCAGATAAGTGACATTGTGTCAGAACTGGGATTTTGAAAGCAACTTCTTCAAGCCACGAGGTGCAGAGTTAAGGGTGAAGGCATGATGAGCAGGCTAGGTGAATACAGTGCTCAAATAATTAAAAAAGGCCAGAAATGAGCTACAGGTAACCAAAACACGCACAAATTATTTATTTTGTAAAGAAAATGAAAAGAAGCATTCATAAGGTGCAAATTAATTAATTATTAATCAAACGAATAGCACAAAGACATATTATTAATCAAACAAAAGGCACAAACACATTGATAATTAAATGAAATGTTTGAAACCATGATATTTGATTAAGAAAATGATCAGGAAAGCTCATAAGAGGTTCAGAGTTGCCTCAGCTTTGCATAATGAGCAT
The DNA here is from genome assembly GCF_019279795.1 of Protopterus annectens. Taxonomy (NCBI): domain Eukaryota; kingdom Metazoa; phylum Chordata; order Ceratodontiformes; family Protopteridae; genus Protopterus; species Protopterus annectens. The sequence goes on along the minus strand of NW_025052382.1, from coordinate 9,141 downwards.
ATTTAAAGTAAAATGTGTACAGTGTATTTAAAGTAAACCGAGCCCAAGAAAAGTGTAATTGGGTTGAAATGAGGTCAAATGGGCATAATGACTATTATAAAAGGGTAAAATAAGCATAAGTAACACAGAAAAGCAAAGTGACTGCATGTTTTTAGTAAAACAACCGTGTTTTGGCATGAGCTATTATTTCTCATTGACTGAAGCTATTCAAAGCATAACTAGAGTTGCTCAAAGTATCTGAGTGTGCAAAGTGTTTGCAGTGTGTGCTTTATTACAGTACCTTTATTCCAAAGAGTTTACTGTGTGCAAAGTGCAATTATTTCACAAAGTGCAGTCAAAATACAGTCATTTTGAAAAGTTTCTTGTGCTGCGTACATTTATTTGCAAAGTACCGCCATTTCAATGTGTTTCTTACAATGTACAGTTACATTGCAAAATGCAGCCATTTTGAAAAGTTTACTGTGTGCTGTATACAGTTCATTTGCAAAGTGCAATAATTTCAAAGTGTTTCTTACACTGATAAAGGGTGGTTTCACAAATACAGTGATTTCCAGAGTGTTCTTGTGCTATGGAGACTTAGTTTGCAAAGTGCAGTTGTTTCAAAGGCTTATTGTGCTATTGGGCATAGTTACAAGTTCTGGCATAAATTTATAGCATGAATATATGTGTGTGTATGTTCATGCATAAATTCAAGGGCTTTCACTAGTGTGTGTTGATATGGCAGAGGCATTTCGCAGACCCAGTCCACTTGTATCTGACCATAATATTGCAGAGGATTGAAGGGTATTTGAGCAGGAATACGACATCTTTATACAAGCAGCTTTTTCAGACAAAGATGCACTTACAAAGGCATTAATTTCGCTTAACCTAGCAGGGTCTGAGACCATTGAAAGGGAGCATTCATTTGTATATGCACCAGCAATATATACAGGAGAGGTGGAAAACTGCCATATTGTTGTATCAACTGAATCAAGAGAGGACCCTGAGTGTTTGAATCGTAAATTTAGAGAAATGTGCAACCCCCAGACAAATGTTACATTAGAGACGCACCTATTTTATACAAGAGACCAAAAGCCAGGAGAAACTTTTGCAGTTTATATCACTGACCTGAGAAATAAAGCTAAAATGTACAGGTTTGGTGACTTGAAAGATGAGTTAATAAAGGACAGGCTTGTGTGTGGTGTTAATAATGCTGCAGTAAGAAAGATTTTGCTTTATGACAGTGATTTAACATTGAGCAAAACTATAGAGATTTGTCAAATCCATGAGCTTACAGAAAGGCACACAAGTATGCTTGCAAGTGATAAAAGCATGGTTTCAGCAGGCAACATAGACAGCATGCTGCACATGGCTAGCAGAAACAGGCCTATGCACATGGCTGCTGCAGTCCCTGCAGGTTTCTCAGGGACAACCCAATAACTTTCCAGCAAGTTCTAAGAGGAGCTCTGTAAAACGGACATGCTTGGTGCAGTACAAGGGTGAATCAGCAAAACCCAAGTCAAGCTTTACTGTTAACCGCCGTAATTGTGGTGCCAATCATGAGTCTAAAAGAGAAAAGTGTTTAGCATTGGTCAGCAATGCCACAAGTGTAAAAAATAGAACCACTTTCAAAAGTTTTGCAAATCAAGCAAGCCTCATTCAGTTATAAAGAAAGGTCACTCAAAAAAGCAAGATGATCATGTAGAAAGCTGCAACCCTACTTTCTATGTAAATGGTGTGACATTGGGCAGTAGATTTGTTGGCAAAGAACGAAGTGTTCTATACTGTCCTGATTAATGGTAAACCCATGGAGCTCAAAGTAGACACTGGTTCAAAGTGTAATGTTATGTCAGCAGAAACATTTGCTAAAGTGAGAGCTGGTGAGTAACTTAATTTGACTAATTGTGCAAAGCTTGTTGCTTATGGAGGTGAAGAGATTCAAACCGAAGGCTCAGTAATGCTTTCATGCTATTCAGCTGAGAACAGTTACAGCTTGCAATTCTATGTAGTTCCAAAGACCTGTGCAGTCATTATTAGGTCTTAGAGACAGTTTGAGAATGAAACTGCTTTCTTTTACCAAAGAAGTCCATCAGGTAAGAACATGTCCTAGTTCCAGCTTCACCGATGCTATTTTCTCAGAGTATGCTGTTGTTTTTGATGATAGGTCAGGAAAACTTCCAGTTATGTACTCCATGAAAATAGACCCAGAGGCCAGTCCAGTGGTCAGACCAGCAAGGAGAGTTCTGATAGCTATGCAGAACAAAGTCAAGGTCCAGTTGGATAAGATGGTGCAGCAAGGTGTGATTTGTCCAGTCACAGAACTGACTGAGTGGGTGTCTTCCATGGTGGATGCTCATAAAAACAGCTTGGATGAAATCAGAATATGCATTGATCCAAGAGACTTGAACAAAGCATTGAAAAGACCTCATCATCCTATGAGTACAGTCAATGAGGTCACTGCCCTGATGCCAAATGCCACTGTTTTTTCTGTCTTGGATGCAAAGAGTTCATTTTGGCAAGTGATGCTTGATCACAAATCTTCACTACTGACTACATTCAGTACTCCATTTGGTAGATACAGATTCCTCAGGATGCCTTTTGGTATAAATTCTGCAAGTGAAGTCTTTCAGCATCCAACAGAGCAAATTTTTTCAGATTATTCATGTACCATAATTGTGGATGATTTACTGGCTGGAGGCAATGGAGAAGCAGAGCATGATAAAAACCTCAGGAAAGTTCTGGATAGAGCACGTGAAGTGAACTTGAAGCTCAATCCTCTGAAGTATAAATTTAGGCTGTGACACACTAACCCACGCACGTTCAAGCTTGCACGGCCCAACAGCAGAACAGGAACAAACAAGAGCCAGCAACCGGTTCCCAAAAGCTTTATTGAAGTGAAAATAGTGTCAAAGACACTAACACTCGCTTTGACAAAAAATGCCTCAGACTAGTTCTTGGCATAGTACCTTCTTCAGTGAGGAAAAAACATGATAATTCCATAAACATGCTCCTTGTATATATATATAAATAATTAGCCAATAACCAAGTGGCTAACAATCAATTGCAAATCCAAATTTACCCAAAAGACATGCACCACTTTAAAAGCCTGACTGATGAATAGAAATACATGGATGCAAGCAAACTTTGAGCAAATAATACAATACAAAGCAAGAATGTTATATCGATGGAATAATAATGTATAGCCAAGATGTGGTGTAGAATAACATATAAATGTATAGTATATATAGTATCTTATAAATGGTCATTCAAGCTTGGGTGGAAAAGGGCTCTGAAATGTATGATCCAATATTTTTCCTTCATACTTAAAAAGCCGCTTCTGTGAACCAGTCTGATTGGACCTATTACCCTGTACTTTTATCAATGTTAGCACAAAATATATGAATTTAGCCAGTGATGATGATGCTTAACAGTATGTTGGTATAATGCATTGCTAATTTTATAAGAATCCGAATGTCACTACGGTGTTCTCCTATTCGAAGTTCTGAGGGGACCGTGAGGTTTTAAGCCAACATAAAAAGCCTGACACTGACATATAGCTAAATAAATCACCCAACATGTTGAACAATTGGCAAATATTACATCGCAGATATCAACATATCTTATCAGTGTTGGCACTAGAGAATTCCTTTGGTTTTATTAATTGTCACTTGCACAGGAGGTGCAATGAATTACAAGGAAAGTCCTCAACAACTCATCACACCAGTGATGGTAAGTTGTCTATATGTTGTGCAACCTCCACTATCCTGATGTTTTATAATGGGAAAATAACATGCCCAAAGTTTGCACCCCCTCCCTGCAAATAGAATACATTGGTCGGGTCAAAATATGACGGAGATGTTCATTGGCCAAAAGTATATTCAATTGTTGTTCAACACACTTCTGATCAATTGGTGATTCTTCCCAAAATGTAGTAATAAATCGAATGGTATTGTACCACCTTTAACAGCATCAACAATCTGATATTTTAAAAAGATCTGATCTTAAGAATTGCTAGTTGATCTGTCCACACCCTGGCACTAGATATGTCCCTGATAGAATAGCCTCTATCCGTGAAATCTCTGATTTAAATCCTTTATGGCATCCTCATGACGTGATCGTGAGGAGATGAATTGATACGCTTAAGATGTAAAATATTAGAAGATTTGAAGGGATACAACTGTTGCAGGGATGAATGTGACGGGTGCATGCTTGATGAATGCTAACGTAGCATGTTAATTGTGGGTAATTGCTTCTCATGTATTTTAGTACTTAGGGTATTGTCCTCATTCCGATATACCCGTGAAACATCCAAAAAAGTCAATAAGTAAACTTATGGTATGTTATAGAGAATTCAATACCCCAAAACATTGTATTCAAATGTTCCACAAATTCCATCAAATAATCAGCATCCATACATTACCTGACGCTCATGCATCTGTATCCAACAATCATCGATGATAACGTCTCCAAATATCCATCTCCTCTAAGCGTAAATGTTATGCAAAGGATCATACCATGAATGACATTCCTCCAGGTATGCCATAAAGAGTGTCATGCGATATAGGGGCTTAAAAGAAGCCCCCATAGCTGCACCTCCCTGCTAAATTGCCAATAGCAATCACCCCTGGAAGAAAAAAAAAAACATTTTTATTTAGAACATACTCAGACAAACATACTAGTAGCGTGTTAAACCAGGTGGGTATAGATCAGATCTTTAGGTAATAATCCAACGCCTGTAGGCCAGCCCAATGGGAGATGCTCCGATACGAGAGGATTTCACGCTCTAAAGTGCACATTATCCATTCTGGATCTAATTATGTATCAACAATGATATTTAAAAAATTCAGTGGTGGCATCCTGTATAATCGTAGGCTCCTGACCATGGGGAGCAATAATGCAAAATTATGATGTTAGAAAACCCCATAAAGGTAAGTGCTAAGGGATCCATACCTGGGACAATAGGTCTCCCAGGAAGAGCACACTTGAGAGATTTGTGGATTTTGGGTAACAGATAAAGAATCTGCTTTTGTGGATCACCAACTTGAAGATGACTGGCAGTTTTGGATGAAATAATACCTTCTTGTACTGCTTGTTGGATAAAATACGTCAACCGTCTTGTGTTCCCAAACTTAGGTGTGGATCCTATCCTCGTATTGCGCGATAGCACCTGGCATGTCTGTTGATTCGTCTCCAATCAGCTTCTACTGTACATAGTAGTCATTATTCAGGATAACCACAGCACCCCTTTATCCGCCTGGATAATGACAGTTTATGCATTTTGTCTCAATTCCAACAAGGCTTCTCTCTCTCAGAGGTGTGATATTGTCCTGAGCTATGGTTGATATTAAAATTTGGAGAAGTGTGGGTCCTCAAAAGAAACTGCTTGTTAGGAAAATCCCTCACGTTTTTCGTTCATTGGAGGTTGGAATGTTGATTTTTAAAGAAAGTAAAAATCAGTAGATCTCTTTGAGTGCCAACAGGATTACTCTGATCGTTGAAAAAAATTTTTTGATTCAACTTTCACTGCAAATTCCACCAACATCTACAGATACTGAATAATTAGGAGAAAAAACTTGGGACAAGCAATCCCCTTTATTAGATACAATGTTGTTCTTCCGTGTATGTGATCAGACAAATTTAAAGACATTGTCAAGGTTCAACTATTTGTTCAACAATTGCCTGAACCTTATGTCATGAGTCTGTATTCATGTCTGCTCTTATATGCTTCCCTCCCCCCTAGGATTTTAACATATAAAAGGGCAGATTGATTTTCTTTTACAGGAGATCGGACATGGTGCCTCCTACGCTGTCAGTGTGGGATGACTCCTCTCAAGTACTGGTTAACTAGAATCATGATGTTTCTAAATGGACACTAAGTCTTTCTTTGATTCCCATTACCTTCATTCAAATGTGAATCTAACACTCCTTTGAACCTGAAATGGTTGATCCAAAGGTTTTTGAAAAAAGTTTTCACCATATTATCATAAATAAGTTCCTTGAAAACCCCAACACAACTAGAATATTTAGTACTATCCTTATATTTTGGCTTTAAAGTTTTTTTTGAGCAGGATATTTTGTTCTTTCATAATAACCTTTTAAAAATTTTAAAAACCCCTTTGGGCATTTTCCCTCTGTGAGTCTCTGTTCAGATCTCCCCAAAGGGGAAAATTTCTGAGGCCTCTTGCCAATATAATGGGTTAAAACAACCTTAAATGAAATATTTCTGAGCTAAGTCCTTACCCAACTAATGAAACAAACCCCCTTCACTGTTTGGGTTGTTTATATTTTTGTTCTTACAGGGGGTTTTTGAAAAAAATATTTGGCCCAAAATTATTGGGCGTGTGTTGATCAGGGGAAATGAAATTAAAAGAAAAAAAGATGAGAAATTAAAGGGGCAAAAAATGATAATAATCTGTAGATAAATATGATGTCCCCCAAGACCTAGTGTATATCATTCAAAAACTTGTCAAATGGAAGGGAGTCACCCCCATACATGAACTGATACTCTTTTATCCTTTATAATAAAATTAAACAGGGCCTAACAAAATTTGGTAAAAAAATGTTCAGATGGCCAAATCAAAAAATCAAAAATTTTGTTAAAAAAAAATCTTTGTTTGTCAGAAATAGACAATGCATTTAATCAAAAATAAAATAAGTTAAAGATTAAAAAATTTTTTACAGACCACTAACAGATGTTATATGATGTAACCACCCCATACTAAAATAGCCATTTTCCCAATAGTACAAATAGGTATTATGAACCAAATATTGTCCTACTCAATTAGTCTGTCAATTTTGATATGACAAACAACAATTTTTCCCCAAATAAAACAAAAATGATGTTTAAAATGGAAAATGTTGTGAAAATAAGGGGCATGACCACAGTAACAATAACTGTAATCTCAAAAAATATTCATGAATCCAAAGGGTTAAACATTCAAAAATTTAATATAAAATTTATAATGACCATCGTATGATCCTGTAAAGTTATTAAACATGAATACCATAATTTGTATTCTAATTGTCATGAATATATTGCAAAACCCAAAAAAAAAAACCATTTGAAAAAAAAAATTTTTTTCCCTTTAAAAAAAAAAAAAGAACCAAACCCTTTTAAAAATTTTTTTTTTTTTTTATTTTTTTTCCCTTTTTTCCCTTTTTTTTTTTTTTTTTTCTTTTTGGGTTTCAAATTTTTTGGAAATTTTTAAAAATGGAATTTTTTTAAATTTTATATTAAACCAAATTTTTTTGGGAAAAATTTTCAAATTTTTGCTGTAAAAATTTTTTTTTTAAAAAAGACAAGAAAATTAAAATTTTTTGGGGGGAAAAATTTTTAACTTTTTTTTTTTTAATAATTTTTTTTAAAAAAATTTTTTTTTAAAAATTTTTTTTTGAAAACCCCCAAGAATTTAAAATGGGGGGAAAATAAATTTTAAAAAAAATTTTTGGTTTTAAAAAATTTTTTTTTTGTTATTTAAAAAAAAAATTTTTTTTTTAAAATTTTTTAAAAATTTGCCCTTTGGGGAAAAAAAAAATTTTTTTTATTTTCATTTAAAAAAGGGAGGGGTGGCCTTTTTCATTTGGTTTTTTAAGGTTTTTTTTAAATTCACCCGGGTTCAATAATTTGGGGGGGAAAAAATCACGAGGAATGGGACCCCCCCGGAAGGGGTTTAAGGGAAAAATTTTTAAAAGAAAGGAAATTTTGGGGGGGTAAAAAGATAAAAATAAAAGTCAAATATTCTATTTTTTACGGGTTTTGGGGCTTTTTTAAAAAGGTGGGAAAAATTAAAAAGGGAATCAATTTGGGGAAATTTCAGGTTCAAAGGATTTTTACAAATGGTAAATTGGAAATAAAGAAAGCCTATCCCTTTTAAAAATATGTTTATTCCTGTTTAAAGGGGGTATAAAAAAAACCCCCCCTTTAAAAAAAAAAAAAAAAATTAAATTCCCCTTTTTAAATTTAAAAAAGGGGGAAAAACAAAACAATAAAAGGTTATTCACATTTGAACAAATATTCCTTTAAAACTTAAATTTGGATTCTTCTAAAAAAAAATTCACTTAAAAAGGTTGGGTTTTCCCAATTTTTTCAATTATTAGATTGTTTTGAAGAATTTTGAAAATTTTTTAAAATTTTTAAAAATCAAAATTTTTCCCCAAATTACTATTTTACTTTTAAAAATCCTTAATCCCAAAGAAAAAAAAGGGGGTTTTCCCCAAAATTTTGGGGCCCCAAAAATTTTTTAAAACCCTGCTCAGGCAATTCAACCCTAGAAACCTTTTGGAAAGCAAAATTAAAAAATTTTCATATACACCTTTTTTAAAAAAAGAAAAAAAAAATTGTGACCCCAAATAGGTAATCCAAACCAATTTAAAAAAATTATATTTTCCCCAGGGTCAAGAATATTATTTCTAAAATGGGACTTAATTGTATAAAAACAGTTTTTACTGACCCAAAAAAAGTCTTCCTAGCCCTTTGGGGGATCCTTAAGAACCTTTTCTTTTCATTTTAACCTTTTTCCCTGGTAGACTGAACAAACCACGAAATTTTTTTAAAAACAGTTTAAACAATTGTCCAAAATAATGTCCCTTTTTTTTTAAAATTCCCCATTGGGGTTTCACGGGTTTTTAAAAAAGTCTTGGGGGTTTTTTGCACAATTTTTTTCTAGGTTTTAAAAAATTTTTTTTTGGGGGTTTCTATTGGCAATTTAAGGGAACCCTTGGGGGTTTTTTCCCCCGCCCTTTTCTCCGGGGGAAATTTTTAAAATTTTCCTTTATTTAAGGGAGGTATTTTAAAAATTTGGAAATTTTTATGGTTGTTCATTTATTTATGGAAATTTTGGGGCATTTTAACACAATGTTTTAGAATTTTTAAACTCCAAAGTTTTCAGATTTTTTTTAGAACAATACCCTAAAAAAAAAACCCCCAAAAATTAAACGTTTTTTAAACAAAATCACCCCCAAAAACCCCCGAACACCCCAAAACAAATTTTCTTTAAAATTCAATTATTCCCCAAAAGAGAAAAAAAAAATTTAAAAAAAATTTATTTATAGGGGGAAACGGGGAGGGGGGCGCAGAGTTCCCAACTTTTTCAGATTAAGGGTGTGTTAAAATGTACCCTTAATTTTTTAAATTTGGGGTCCCAATTTTAAATTTGAAAATTT
>NW_025052381.1:0-11680 GCF_019279795.1 Protopterus annectens | reverse complement strand
TATATATATATATATATATATATATATATCTGTATGCACATGGGTAGCACCTGATTATAAGGCTCCCTGTTGTAATTCTGAGATCCGTAACTGCAAGTCCAAGAATTACTAAAAATAAATAAATAAAATAAAACTGCAAAACTAGAGAACAGTGAATGTTGATGTTCTTCATTATGTCACTGTTGCAATAGCTTTTACAATATGGGATGTATCTTACCAAGGATACCATACATCCAGTCAGTCTACAAAGTTTCGGGATCCTTCCTCAAATGTCATACGTCTGCTTTTAGCACAAGAGTATGTGTTCATATAAGAGGGGAGTATGAAAGTGTCAGAAATCACTTTCTTGTCATTAGTGTGTTCATGTAGACTGTCACAGCTTTGTACTGTATAGTGTCAGCTTCAGCTACTTAGACTTTAACAGGTAAGTACCCCATTTTTCTGCAGAAATTTATTTAAAATCATAGTTGATGTCTGCCAGAAAGGGCAAATGTTGTTTTGGGTGTCACATCCTATATAAGGAACAGATCCAAGGTACCAAGGAGTCAAAACCAGACAGCAGAGTCCATAAAATGATTTTAATAAAGAATAAAGCACATTTGCTATACTCATCATTCTGATAATGCATCTTCTCAGCAGATACCCCAGGCAGCTGACCCAAAATGGGATTAAATTTGTCTTGCCTACCCTCCTGTACCTGTTTCATAACATCATCTAACAGGTCATTTGGGTAGCCTCTTGCACTAAAAAGACTTCTGAGGAAAATACATTCATTTTGAAATGCCTCATTATTAGAAGTCATTTTACTAGCTCTGACAAGCTTTTTGGATGATATTTGCATTTTTTGGATTGATGCTAAAGATAAAGTGCATGAATTTGTAGGATTTTTAAACAATACTACTTCCTTTCTCAAATTCACATATAATGTTTCTGATGAACAATTACAATACCTTGATATAGAAATATATAAAGAAAACCATGGCTTTAGCTCAAAGGTACGTAGAAAATGTAACTATTCTAACTCATTCTTGCATTTTGACAGCGCACATCTCTACCATTATAAGAAGAATATAGTCAAAGGGCAGCTCATGAGAGCTAGTAGAATGACTTCTAATAATGAGGAGTTATGTATTTTCCTCAGAAGTCTTTTTAGTGCAAGAGGCTACCCAAATGACCTGTTAGATGATGCTATGAAACCGGTACAAGAGGGTAGGCAAGATAAATTTAAACCCATTTTGGGTCAGCTGCCGGGGTATCTGCTGAGAAGAAGCATTATCAGAATGATGAGTATAGCAAATTCTTTATTAAAATCGTTTTATGGACTCAGCTGGCTGGTTTTGACTCCTTGGTACCTTGGATCTGTTTCTTGGTGTTTGTTGGGTGCCAATTTGCCTCTTTTTTACATTTATCTTATATAAGGATTCACATTCAAGTTGTGTGTGTTGTCTAGATGAGGAACATAGTAGATTGTGTCCTATTTGTCTCCAGAAACAATTAGGAGTAGGCTAAACTTTCTCCATAGGTTTCTTGAAAACAGGTATTTGAGGGACTTGACGTAAACTACCATATACTGGACCTCTCCCTTAGGCCAAGAAGAAGAAGCTGACAAGAGAGGTGAGTAACAGAAGCCATATGTCCATTTCTCTTGTATGGTCTGCGGCTGATAACTCTACTGAGGCACTTATACAGTTATTTTAAGCCATCAGTCTGCTTCTTTAAGGCTCTTTAGCATGTCCCATTGAATGCGGCTGTTGTCATGGACTCTCAAGTGCACCAACCACTCATCTGGAAAAAGTTTGCCAGGAAAGCAGAACCACGTATTATTTTGTTTGAGGATAAGGGAGGCATACACAGGTTTCAGTAAAAAAGACATTGGTTGATTGCAAAATGGAGGTCTGACGTATGTATGGTTTCAACCCCAAAGACCATACTTCTGGACACACCTAAAAATTACACTCAAAACCCCCAAATATTTGTCTCCTACTACTAGTACTTCTCAAAATGGAACTCAGGAGAATTGGTTTAGCTTTGTCCAAGAGTTATTTAAAGTTATCCAATTATTTCAGCCCTCTTTTCTACTTCTTCCTATTCCACTCCTATGAAGAAGAAATTTTGTCAGAATTTAATCGGTAAGGTTTGGATTGTGTTTCAGCAAATATCTTCCCCCATAGCTTTTGAGTCGTCAGAGTTTGAATATACACTTTTTCCTTTAGATTCCCCAAATGAGATAATTCCCTTTAGCAATATTTCAAAAATGAAAGCTTTTTCTTTTTTAATGGGAAGGCAAAGAGGTGACTGACTCTTAAAACGGGTATTACAAACTCCTCAGCATTTATTGTCAAAAACCAGTGGCCAGCCATCCAGTCTTGGCTGCCTTGGAGGATGCCTGTTCTGCTGCATTATCACCTGATTCCCAACTCCCAGTTCCAGGGAAGTACCCTATATCCACAAGTATATTTATATAAACTCTTCTGCAAACCCTTGCTTTTATTTTCTTAGATGAAGAGACAGGTGTTAACGCATTTTCATCTTCTAACCCTGTTCCTAATGATAAGGACAGCTGAGCTTTGACAGATTTGGCAAAAACATTTATACATCCTCTGCTGTAGTCTGCAAGACCAAAAACTGTTAAACTTGTAAGTCAAAGTACTTCTTATCCATATTTGCCAATATCCAGTAATCTTTGTCTAACCTCCTTAGTTTTGATGTTCAATCCATTCTTTTGGAAATGGCAGTTCTACACCTCAGGTTACTTTACATTATATCAAATCTGAGTACAAAGCTGTAGTGTGTCCAGAGTTGCTGCTACTGGGACAGCCATGAGAAGAAATGCCTGTATTAGGTTACAAAAGTTTCCAGGGGCTGTAAAGGGGCATAAATGTCCCTCTGGAAAATGTATTTTATTTGGTAGTTCCACTGCTGATATTCTCAAACTGGTAGAGAGAGGTAACTTAATCCAAGGGGTTAAGTACCTATTCTTACCCCCCATTCATAAATACCAGAGAAGATACACAGTCCAGGACCATTTAAAAAAAAAAAAAAGCTCTGTAAGTCAGCCCAGTAAATTTTTTTCCAAATAACAGTTTCAAAAGAAATAGTAAGGTGACACTAAAAATAAGGATCCTCTTTCCAGAATGTCTTCCTTTTTGGCAATCAGTAATATTAGACTCTCGGGTGCTAAGTATCATATAGCATGGATACAAGCTCCAGTGGGGATCCCTTACCATTCCATCCAGAATTCTTCATCCTCCAAACGACTGACTGTATCTTCTACTTTAGATCATTTCACATCTTTTTTCAACAGCCTAGGTTTTGTGCTAAGTCTAAAAAAACTCCTTCCTGATTCCTTCTCACAAAATATGTTTTATTACATGCCTTCTGGATACCTCTCTGATGGCACCTTTTCTTCCTCATTTAGAAAAATGCTTTACTAATAAAATAATTTCCATTGTCTGCTGCAAGAGAATTTTTGAGGATTCAAGGATACATGCCCCTTCTTTCCTTATGATTCCGTTTGCCAGACTCCTCATAAGGAAATAAAGTGATTTCTCAAATCACTTTAGGTCCAACACTCTCATCCTCTATTTTTTCCAATTCCTGTTCTCAGGTTTGTGAGGAGAGAACTCCTTTGGTGGGCCAGTCGAGTCCTAAGTGAGTTCCTTTCTGATCCCTAACCCCTCTTTGTTAGTGATCACAGATGCTTTATACTTTGCATGGTGGGCTGTTTCTCAAGTTGTCAAGGTGCAAGGAGTTTAGGAAACACAACACAGGCACAAACACATACACTTAAAAGGAATGATAGCCTTGATAAATACCCTGAAAGCCCTAAATCAGCTTTGGTCACCAAGGACTCTCCTAATAATCATAGATAACACCATAGCTGTGTGGTGTATAAGTGGGGGAGCAAGATATTCCTAGCCATCATTGTCTGGGACATATTAATTCACCACAACTTAACCCTACAGGCTCCTTAAGTTCTGACAAAGCAGAGTACAGTAGTGGATTTTGGGCATATCCAAGATAGACCTTCACAAGTGGAAGCTACACCCAGAGACCTTCCTGTAGATAGTTCATCAATGAGAAACACCTCAAATATATATTTGTTTCATATTTAAACAGACAACTGAAACCATTCTGTCCCAGGACTCTTTGCAAAAATAATTTGGAAAACAGATATAAATACATTCTTAATCTCATAGACAGGGATTTTCTTTGTGTGTTTCCCTCCTTTCCTCCAATTCCCAAGGTCCTTCAGAGATGATATTGGTGACTCTGTTTTGGTCCAGACATCTTTGGTTCCCCCTTCTCATTGAACTTACCAGAGGCAATAATCAAACATTTCTTTACAGAGTGGACTTGCTCACATGGAACAATGGATCCTTGATTCATCCTAACATTCAACATCTGAGTCTAACTGTATAGATGATGAGACATTTTAGGCACCCTTTTCTCAGAGTGTGCAACAGGTGTTGAAGGATGCAAGAAAACCTGCTACCAGAAGATGATACTTACCCAAATGGAAATTGTTTCTTTGTTGGTGCCAAATAGAATACAGGACCTATCTTAAGTGGTGGCATCCATTATTCTTCAGTACCTGTATGAGTTGCTCAGTTCTGGCTTAGCATACACTTCAATAAAGATACATCTCTCTGCCATTTCAACTTGTCAGCCACTGTACCCCCCCACACACACACACACATATACCATCTTCCTTATCCCAAGATAAACAATTTTTAAAGTGAGTTTTGCATATCATGCCATCAAGAAAAAAATGTATTTGATTTGAATTTTGTTTTGGAGAAGTTAAGTCTATCTCCATTTGAACCTGCAGCTACTTCTTCCCTAAAATGTCTAATCTGGAATACTGTCATGCTGGCTGCACTGGCTTCTATTAGATAGGTACCTGAATTATAGACCTCCTTGTCTATACAGACACTTTTTTTTTTATCTTTCACAAAGATAGAGCGAGTCCTGGAACCAGCCCTTTTTTATGCCTAAAGTTGTCACCAAATTTACTGTCCAACTCCCTCTTTTCTATCTTGAACCTCAAATCAAGGGAGAATGAGTACTTTTTCGGTGGGGATCCACAGGAAACTGAGACATTATTTAAATTTAAAAGTAAATATTTTAGTAAATCATATCAACTGTATGTCCTGTGGTGGTAAGAGGACGGGACAGCATGTATCTTAGCAAGCCATTTATAGATGGCTTTCTCAATCTATTCAGTTCTGCTATTCTAATTGTGGTAAAATCCTCATCAGAATGTCAAGGCTTATTCCAGCAGAACCATATCCACATCTGAGGCTTTCTGGAAAGGGTAAATTCTACATCTGTTCTGAAAGCAGCTACTTGGTTCTCTGTTCACACCTTCACCAGTTCTGTTTTTAGAGCCAGATCAGGATTCATTAGAGCTGTACTTCAAGGAGTCCTGAACTTAGGCCCTTATCCAGCCATATTTTCTTCTCGAGCTTTGACAGTTATGCCATATTGTAATGGCTACAAACCAAGGGTAATCCAGAAAGCATTAAGTCAGGTCTGGTATCTCATCTGTTATCTAGAGAGAGACAGGAGTAAAAGAAATAGAGTACAAAGGATTAGACCAGATATAATCACTGTAGTTAGCAGATCTGTGAGACTTTGTTTCTGATGCCTTCCCTGCAGGAGGAATAAAGAAGCCCTGTTGATTTTTCAAGAAGTTTAAACGTAATTGATCTGGTGTTGTTAATCTTCATTCATTCCTTACGGATGGGTTATCGGTTCCGTCCTCGGAACTGAGCCGGCCAATATCAAGCTCGCTCCGGCCAAAAATTCTTGAGCCAAGGTCCTACCCAGAATGCTCTGCTCCCTGTTACCCCAGTTCTCATTTGCCGTGCTGCTGTACAGCTTTGTCAAACCACTCTCTCAGCTAAGTGTCTAATTTTTTGAAAGTTTTATACATTGTTCTTACTTTAAATATTTTCAAATAGTTTCTACTAATATTTTCTTACCCTATCATATACTCTAGACTCTCTCCCTTTAGTCTTTTCTCTTTATTGCCCTTTTGGGTAACCTTTCCTCTTCTTTGGTACTGTTCTTCTTCTCTGCATCATTATGTCGGATAAGAAAAGTAGCGTTGGTTTCAAGCAGTATAAGGAGTGCGGCTGTAAGTTACCGCTTTCCGATGGGCATGACTTATGTGTCTACTGTCTGAATGTCTCCCACCTTACTGTGGATCCCCTGTGTGGGATTTGTAAAGATTTTTCTACCAGGACTCTTAACGAGAGGAAGAATAAGTTAATTTTGAAAAGTCTTCTCAAACCTCCTTTCTCTGAGGCTATTTCTGGATCGGAGGGCTCACCCCCTCCAGTTAAACCCCCATAAGAGGCATTCTTTCTCTTCATCATCAGAGCCGCTCCCCTCTTCTCCCTCTGGAGATTGTCGGGAGTCGACTCATAAGAAGGTGAAATTGATTACTACTTCGGTGCTGCCACCTGTGACCCTGTCGGCTCCAGGCTCGACACCGCCCCAAATGATTCTGGCTCCAGCCATGTCTTCCTTATCAATACTGGCACCGAAGTTCCTGGCACAGACAGCTATGGCTCCGACAGTTACGTCGCAACCCTTACTGGCACCGTCCATGCAGGTACAGTCCCCTTTGTCACCATTGGTACAATCCCCTTCGGCTCCGAGTATGACTTTTCTGTACTCCACTGGGCAGACATTTTTGGCACCGACATATCCTTCAGTGCAGTCCTTCTTGGCACCATCCACATTACTGGTGCAGACATTTTCCTCAACGGCATCATACCCATCGGGGCAAACTTTTGCCTTTTTGGTGCAGACACCTTCAACTACTATGACGCTGACATCGTCAGTTCAGACTACTTCCATCGGTGCAGATGTCCTCGGTTCTGGGCTGTGCACCTATTGAAATAGCAAGGACTAAGTATTCTCCTTCATTGGATCCATTTGCTGGCAGTCAGTATAGTCCTTTTCTAGAAAGGCCAGAATCGCCATCAGCTTTCTCCATGAGGTCAACCAAGAGTCTCTCTGAACAAGATGTGTTGCAGCTTGTTGACCAGTTGCTTGTGGCCAGAGGTTTCTCTCAACCGTCGAAGTCCACGTTCCCTTCTTCATGTGAACGTATATCTTCTCAAACTCCAACGTACACTCCTCCTTTGACTTCTACCTAAGTTTCGAAGCCTATTACTGTGACAGCGGCTTCCCTTCCTCCGACTCCAATAGTGGATCTCACTTTGGAACCGGAGTCATCCTTGTGGCCCTCGGTGCATTGGGCATCAGGCTCTTCTCAGGTCAGTGGCTGTGCCATGGGGGAGGGCATTCCTGGTTCCATGCCGATTTTTTCTATGGCACCCTCCAGGGATCCTCTCTCTCTCTCACGGTTCATGGTTCTCTTGAGACTCCTGGTCTGGTGGTGGGCTCATCGGGGAGGGGTGTGATCCCGGTTCCGAGGTTGTCGTGCTCGGTTCTGGGCTCCCATCCCTCCTTTGGTGGGCCGGCCTTCCAGGCCATGGAGAGGGCACTTGCCTCCACTGGCAAATCCCACATGTTGGAGTCCTCTCCCCCCTCTGTGCCGCAACTGTCAAAAGCCACAATCACCGGACACTGGGCACAAGGGCCTCAGGTTTCTCCTCCTCAGGAGACTCCCCCCTTTTTTCAGTCTTCCCCAGAACCTCCCACTGAGGAAGTACTCCGCAAAGCATTGTGCAAGAGGAAGCACATGGACTCCACTGAGGAGTCATTGACTGAAGATACGGATTTTGATGACGGGGAAGGGTTCCCATGGTCACCCTCTGATCTGGTGTCCTTTGGTGACATCCTCGAGATCCTTAGAGAAATGACTGGAAGTCCTCTAATCCTTCCTCTGAGGAATCCGTATTACTGCAGGTCTTTCGTGCTCGGCCCCCTACCTCCTGGGTCACCCCGCCTGCCGATGAGCTCATCATCCAGCGCGCATGAAAGGTTCCTGATGCCCTGAAAGCTATACTAAGGAGACCGGATAAAATATTATCACCCCCTGCTGAGCACCTACATTGGTCACGAGGTCTTCCAGTAGATGCTATGGTAGTGGCAGCTGCAACTAAGAAGGATTTGGCAGAAGAGAGCCAAACTGTCCATCCACCCAACAAGGAGTCCCGGGCGATTGACAGACTAGGGAAGCATGTGTTTGCTTCATCGACCTTCGCCGTAGGGTCTTTGAACTATTTGGCACACTTTACCAGGCTTCAGAGGGATCTTAACAACCAGCTCTCTGAAACCTTGGCAGAAGCTGTTTCTGACGAGGTCCGTGTCATCGTGGCTTCTCAGATAGCCACCCTAGAGTCCATTTCTAACTCTTCCATGCATCTTATTTATCACGCAATGGAAGGGGCTGCTAGAGTGACAGTCACGGGTATAGTCACCAGACGACATGCCTGGATGCACCTTTGTGAATTTGCGGACTCTTTTAAGGCTTCCTTCATGAACACCCCCATTGAGGCCACTTCTTTGTTTGGCCATAAAGTAAAACAAACGCTGGCAAGGTGCGAACAAGATGGCAAGACCCTGTCTGCCGTTGGTGTCAGACACTCCACTCCTCAGCGATTCTACTCCAGAAATCAGAGGAGTGGGAAGATTTGGCACAGGAAATCACAGGGCTCTTTCCGGGATGCACGTGCCGAGTTGTCCCCTAGAGGCAGAGGGGGAAACTCCAATGGAAGACACCCCTTTCAGAGTTGATGAGGTCCACGAAACTGGGGTTCCAGAGATTCCTTCTCTGGCCAACCCTATCAGTGCTCCTGAAGTGTTGCCTGACTGCTCACCTCTGGAAGCAGTCGGAAGTTGTTTTTCCTTGTACCCTGCTGCCTGGCAAAATATAACCACTGACTCGGGTACAACGGATAATATCCAGCGGTTATCGCATCCCCTTCCATCTTTGTCCAATCTCATCCAGAGTATTACACGATGTTCCACCCGGTCAAAGGGAAGCAGCAGCACATGAAATCCAAAAGCTGCTACAAAAAAGAGTCATCCTGACGGTCCCCCCAGACCAGATAGGATCTGGTTTTTACTCAAGGTTGTTTTTAGTGCCAAGAAAGACAGGGGACTGGAGACCAATTCTGGATCTCAGCACACTGAACAAATTTTTAAAAACAGAGAAATTCCGGATGGTCACGGTTCAGTCTATCCTTACTCTTCTGGAAGAAGATGATTGGATGTGCTCTGTAGATCTTCAAGACGCGTATTACCACATAAAAATGGACAAATGCTCAAGAAGATACCTCTGCTTCCACATAGGAGCCAGTCACTACCAATTTTGAGCTCTGCCCTTCGGTCTGTCTACAGCCCCCAGAGTGTTCACCAAATGCATGGCAATGGATATCGCTCACTTGCGACTTCAAAGATTCCAGGCGTTTCCATATCTAGATGACTGGCTCCTCACCACGCCCACCAAACGCCTACTGGAAGAAGCCCCCTGCACTACACTCTCCTAACAGCTCAAAGCCTGGGAATCGCTATAAACTGGGAGAAATCCAACACAACTCCATCTCAGTCTTTGAAATTTATAGGGGTACTGTTGGACACGAGAAATTGCACAGCATCCCTTCCGGACCACAGGCTTCAGAGAATAAGACAACAGGTTCAACCGCTGCTGTGTCACCACAAATCTCCCGCTCGACCTATACGTCAGCTCTTGGGGTCAATGGCAGCCTCGATCACCATTGTTCCTCTAGCCAGATTCCACATGAGACTCCTTCAGTGGCTACTTCTCACTCAGTGGTACCCTCTACAACATTCTTTGTCCTTTCAGATAAGTGTAACTCAGAGATGCAAGCAAGAATTACTCTGGTGGTTGCCTCAGAATCCCCAACAGTGGTCTCGCTCCTTCAACCCCCATCAACCGATAGCCACAGTGACCACGGACGCCTCCATGATGGGGTGGGGGGGGCTATGTCAGCGAAACTCAGTCCAAGGCACCTGGTCAGAGACAGCGGCCCTTTTGCATATCATTGTCCTGGAACTGAGGGTGGTGCTACTAGCATTGCAAGCATTTCATTCCATCCTTCCATCAGGGACTATTACGATCCAATCGGACAACATGTCAGTGATCTGGTACATCAACAAACAAAAGGGCACCAGATCTTACCCATTACGCTGAGAGGTCTTGAGAATATGGCAATGGGCGTTAGCTTCCAACTGCTTTCTAATTGCAATGCACATTCCCGGGAGCTCCAACGTGATAGCGGACAAACTGAGCAGGTGCGTTCTGCAACCTCATGAGTGGTCCCTCAATCCTATGATAGTGGCAAAAATCTTCAACCGCTTGGGCCAGCCTTGCTGCGACCTATTTGCCTCCCCAACCAACTACAAGTGCAGCAACTATTTTGCCCTAATCCCCCCTTGGGGACAAGTCACCAAGAGACGCTCTAGTCCACGCTTGGCCCTCAGGTCTACTTTATGCTTATCCTCCTCTTCCCCTCATCTCTCAATTTCTGAAGAAAGCATGACAGTTGAAGAGCAAAATGATCCTCATTGCTCCATATTGGCCTCGACAAGTCTGGTTTCCCTTCCTCTGGCCTCACCTGCTAGATCAACCATGGACCCTCAATCCATCCCCAACGTTGATCCCCCATCCACAGGGTCTGCTTCACCCCAGTCTAACAACCCTGAAACTGACAGCTTGGTTTCTCCACTTCCAGTGATTGCCAGGCATGAAAACCTCTCGTCCCCTGTATGCAATATTCTTATTGCATCTCATAAATCGTCCACCAGACTAATCTATCTTGACAAATGGAAAAGGTTCTCTCTGTGGGCAGCGAATAAACAATTAGACCCCTTGTCAGCCCCAGTTTCAGTGTTACTGGATTACTTATCACATATTTCCACTCTGGGGTGTCTGCCTCTACTATTCGTGTGCATTTAGCTGCCATCTCAAATTTCCACATTGGTTTTCAAGATTCTTCACTTATGTCACACAGACTCTGTAAAACTTACTTGAAAGGGGTTATCCACCTAAAACCTCCCTTTAGAGAACCGGTACAACCTTGGGATTTGGCATTGGTTCTGCAAGCTCTAACAGTTTCCCCCCTTTGAACCTGCGTCTTCATGTGATGTAAAATATCCCTCTTGGAAAACTTTGTTTCTGAGTGCAATCACATTGGCCAGATGCTTGTTAGCATTTCAAGCCTTATGCATCAAACCTCCCTATCTTATCTTCCATAAGGGTAGGGTAACACTGAGAACTAATTTTTCCTTTTTACCAAAAGTAGTGTCAGAGCGGTCTATCAACCAATCTATTGACCTTCCAGTGTTCTTTCCTAACCATTTGAACAAGGGAGAGTATTGCCTGCACTCCTTGGATGTTCATAGGCAAATACGATTTTATCTGGACAGAACAAAATCTACCTGTAAATCAGACCAACCGTTTCTGGCTTTTTCTGGACCTAGATGAGGTCATCCTGTATCAAAATTCACATTGACTTCATGGTTGAGAAATTGTATTACCTTTATATACAACAAAATCAATCTCACCTTGCCTCATAGAGTGAAAGCTCATTCTACAAGATCTATGGCAACTTCAGCAGCTTTCCATGCTAAGGCTTCCCTCAATGATATTTGCTCAGCTGCAACTTGGGCCAAACTTCATACCTTTATTCTTCATTACAAATTGGACTTGACCTCCAGAGGTAGAGCTTCCTTT
>NW_025052380.1:0-10557 GCF_019279795.1 Protopterus annectens | reverse complement strand
AGCCCCTATACTGACATCTCCTCAGTGGCTAGGCGACGAAACGATGCAAAGCGAAATGTCCCAGAATGTACCACAGGACTATAGCCAACAGGAGATGCAAAGGACGATGTACAAACCATGACCGTATGTATGGCGCCATATGGTAGACTCAACACGATAGGTCGGCAACGTTACACAGCATCAGGCATGTACGGCGAAAATAAATGTGCTATCCCGGCACCGATCGGACACTTACGGTCCCGTAAATACCGCTGTGTGTTCCACGTAAGTAAGCAAGCCACACGAATAGGAGGCTACCGGTAGCATACAGGCCCCCAAGTACAGGACCACAATCACCGTAACTATCAGTGACAAAATGCCAATGGATAGTAGGCACGGACGAACATCCGCAGATATATAACCGATGTGAAGGAGGAATACGCAGGAAGCACACATGCAGGCATACCGACACCACACGACATCAACAAAACAAACATTCCCAGAACAACAGACAGGTAACCTGCATCTCCCCAAGCAGGGATGGAGCACACACAAGCATATCTTGTATGTATAAATGCAAGACCCACACCGCACTGCCACCCACATCCGCAGATATACCCCATCGCATATCAAAGGGATAACAGCCAAAACCGTAGCAGAATCATACAGGCAGTCAATGACAGCGCATACCCGCAACAAGCCGCTGGGTAACACAGCAGCCGATGCATCCTTGCATCCGTTGTGTACAGGAATATAACAGCTATGTTACACATCTGAATGCACAACGCCATCGACAGACGCCGCCAGGACACGGACACCCACATGCCGAACAGAATACCATACCCAACACACACAATCCACGGCTAACACCACAGCGTAATGTACCTGACACCACACATACCATCCCCACGAAGGTAGTGCAAATAACCAACGGCCACACGAGGAATGAACCATGGCCTAGTTTCGCGGGTAACGATTTAATGGAGGAGGATCACCAGTGATATGCGATAACTACACACCGAGGAACAGCTATTGTGATGAACCCACATGCCTCAGGTGACACAATAAAAGGAAGACTCCTGGATATTCAAACCGTATGTTCATACCGAACACAAAATGCATTGAAAACAAGGAGTTACAGGAGAATCTTGACAATACAGAAGCAAAGGCCGGAAAGGTAAGTCGAACCCACGAGATGTACTGGTGTGTAACGATGATACGTATGACTAATCTGCACTGTATGTGAACGATTTTGTAAGTAAAGATACCTGTCCTTCAGTCAGATAGTGATGATAGGTGTTTATGTAATGCTAAGCCGCTGGGCATATCAACGGCTGTGAACAACGTGTGCACAGCCGTGGGACAACATGCACACGGCCGCGATAACCCAAGGTTCGCCATAGGGATTCCAAACACAGAACAATGCCACCACCCACGCTGATGCTGTCAGTGGATATCGAACAATGAAGTGCCACAGCAGAGGATAGGACATGTATGTATAGTGTCACAGCACACATGTGCATGGGCATATACCGCGATGTCATACGGAATGTCGCACGACGCACGTATCCCTCGCAGTAAGGGTGACTATGTCAATTATGTGTAATGCAAAGCTGTCATGATGGATATGTTCAGAAATCATAGACAGTATCACAGGCATAGCATGCATGATGGAGGGATGGCCTAATGTTATGTACATAAACAGGATATGTATGGCCTGCACATATGGGACAGAGTAGTAGCAGAATAGGTACCCGAAATGGAGGGAACAGCAAGTAACCATGTCCAAACGTTCCGTAGCAGGTGCAATGTGTGTAACAATGATGTCCGGCAGGGCCGTGTAAACACATGTGTAATGTACACAGTAGTGTCACCCCCCCCATGGTAGTGTCCACTGAATGGCAGAGGTGGATGTCAACTGTATGTCTATACAGTACTTCCGCTGTGGTGGTACCATGGGTCTGTGTCACCCTACCAGCAAGGGAGCTATCACATGACTAGTGACACAGTGTGTCCCTGTGGGATGTGCACAGGACCTATGTCCCACAGCACGGTGTGTCCAGTCTGTGGAGGTCACACAGACCAGGCTGAGCAATGTGGCATGTGTGCACACATGCAGGAGTGCTCCTCCTGCCCACTGCAAACGCCATGTAGGAGTACTACATGCATCACGCGGAGAACATGGCCCATGGCAGAGTAGATGACACCCCTGTGTTAGTGGTATGCAGGTGAGTACAGATGTGTTTCATGACTGTCATTTGCATATGTAAACTGTCTGAGCTGGGTAGACATCACGGCATGACTATACTGAGACATGTAAAGTTGTATCCATTGTGTAAGGTACACCACCTATGTGTTATTGTAACACTGCCTGCATGTACATGTGTGTATGGCATAGGTACAAGGGCACCCAATGTACCAGCTAGACATACGGTCCAGAAATGCACGGCCCTGCACATGTGTACCCACACCATAGTGGTATATGGCAACCACAGCACCATGTGGGGCATGTGTGTGTACAGCAACCATGTACAATGTGATATGCATGTATAGGGACAGTATCCATGTGATACACACTGCATGGCTGTCACTATGCAAAGGTGATGTGTATGCACTATGTGTGATGTAACTGATGCAATGATATCTACATGATATATCTGCCACACTGACACCTGTATGGTTGTTAGCAATATGAGTAGGATGAGCTAGAATCCTGCCAGGTATGTACATGTGGTATATGTAGGCATGGACAATACTCTTTGACAGCATGTAGTGTATGTAAGCAAATAGTGAGCATGAGGGGCCACATGACTGATGACTGTGCAATGTCACACGCTGACTTGTAGTTAGCATGATATGCCTGCACCACTGTGTGACCTGTACAGGAGGCACATGGCGTAACACCCTGAGACATAGGGTACGATGTGATGCTGGATGTGTACATTGGCAATACCATACAGTGGAATGGCGCTGAAGGGCAAAGAGCGGATAATGTCTGAGTTGATACCCTCTGTACCACACCAACCACCCATGCAATGGTATGACAGGTAGCCAGCATGTGGATGTGGTGTGCTGTGCACAGAAGCCCAACAAGGGTGCCAGTAAAGGCATGGAGGTCGTCAATGAGTGTGTGAAGCATGTATGTGAGGATGTGGCCCAGTGCCATACTGAATGGCCCAGTCATGGGTGTACAAATGCAGCCCCATACGTGCAATGCAGTACCACCCATGTGTAGTGTGATAGATGTGGTAGTGTGGTGGTCAGGGTACACAACGTACATGAATGGGCTAGCAGGCAATGCAGTGTGCTGCTGCAGAGACATGTAACAGCCAGGTTGCCGGGATACAACAACTACGGAGAACGGAGGTGACATTGGGACCGTGTTCTCGGACATAACGTGTGCATGGCAGTACTATGTATGTGTCCACAGGGTTAATACAATGTCCAGCCATGGATTGGAACCCTGTTGTGAGTGAGAGTGTGTATTGTTGGTAGGTACCCCATCGGCAGGCATGATGCCAGCAACATCTGTGTTGGCAATGCCTGCATGAGTGTTGTATGCTGCATTGAATGTGTATGTAGCCAAACAGCAGAGACATACCAGCACTATGCATGATGGCCCACACTGCAATGTATGGCAGTCATGTGTAGGTAGCTAGCTGTGGAGTATGTGATGCACCATGAGGACACACCATGACTGTCAGGTGACACACCACACACATGTGAACATAACTACCGTGCAACAGCCTGCACATGTGCCCATACAGCACATGTGCATGGAACAGGAATACCACAGTGGCATCTGTGAAAAGGCCAGTACCACCATGTCTCTGTGTGGAATAGCATGGTCCCTACCAGTGCGTAAATGTAGCGGAAGTGCACTGTGATATGTGTCGGCATAGTCATGTAGACTGTCCATCGTACGGGGTGCCATGCCATCAACTACCTCTGTCAGTGGATGTCGGTAGTACCGGCTGTAGAGCGTATGTACCATGCATGCTGCGATGGTCGTGTGTCTAGGGTGTGGCTACCAGGGCTGAGAAGCATGGATGTTCAGCAAACAGAGGGGGGATGTGTGTAGGCATAGCACACAGACACATGGAGGTTTGGTGCATGCCGAGGGCAGTGTAGGTATGGTATGCGTCGTGTAATGTGTCACCCAGCTATGCGTACTGCATGGCCAAGCATGTGTGGGTACATGGGAGTCCATACTAGGGAAGTGCGTGTTGCTGTCAATACATAGCAGTAGCAACTGTCCTAGGTGCAATGTACAGTATGGCAACACGGCCAGCATGTAACCTGTGGTGTACAGTGTATCCACCGTTGCGTGTCACAATGTGCGAATGGTCACAACATGGGTATCTGAACATGGATTACCTATGATGCAATGTGTCTCGGGAATATACAGTATGTGTGTAAATCACTGTGTGGTGTGGGAACCACCCACCCATGTGTGTTGCAGTCCAGGTATGTGCCTGGGAGGTATGATCTGTGTACAATCTGGACTGGCAGGTGTGCCATGTAGGGCATGGAGGCAGGTCCCAGGCACTGCAGATAAATGACATGCATGCTGCATTGTGTGTGCAGTGCTTGTGTACAGCACAGTGGAGGGTGTAAGCATTGTCACACATCACTGCATGCTGTGCCTACCTGTGACAGCCCTGCTGGAGACAGATATGTGACACTGCTGCACAGGCAGCATAGCATGTGAAGATGTACATGTGGGCTGCACACCTTAGGCAGATGTCCACAGGTCATGTCTGCCACGGTAGTGTGGATGAACACGACTATCAAACTGGACAAACACCACATGCCTGCATAAGTACAGTATGACCATAGTCAACAGTCCCAGTGACAGAGTAGGCCAATGTACAGTATCCCTGCATGCAGACCACTGGCTACTGGACACCTGGCTAGACACACACCCGGAGGGCTAATTCACCATTGAGCCATCACATGTCCCAGTCCATGTGGGCCGTACAATTTTATCACAGGGTGGTCACAATAGCAGGTGGCAAGGCAGACACAGTGTACCAGGTGATGTGTCATGTGTGCATATGTGCAGCACAGCCGTTCACATGTCTGCAACATACTGGTGCACGATGTATACGTTACATGATGTATGGAACTGCACTGTCACCCACTACAGGGCCATCTGACACAGGTGTGTTGTGACAGGTGTAACCCATGTTTGCACAGGATACACACCGCTGTTGTAGGCAGCCATGCTGGTGGCTACCATGATATATGCAGTGGTCATTCAGACATCCCCACAGTTTTCCATGCAGGAATGTCCATTGTCGTGCACGCTGAGCTGCTATGTGAATGTAGGTGTGGGTTGTCAATGTTACACCTCCAGATGACACCATCTGGCAGTCATGGTTGCCAACACCATTACACGCATCCACAGCAGTCAGAACCCAGTCCTGACAATGTGTGTCAGTCACCCTCGTACTGTGTGACATATGTGCACATGGCGGAACACCTCCCACTGTCATCTAAGATGGCTACATGATGGCTGGAATGTGCTGTGGAAATGTACAATGCTGGTAGCCCAATGAAGTACCTGGAATCACACACAGTACACTATGGCAGCCATGTAAACCATGCACAACAGACACAAACAATGCATTGACACGTGGAACATGTGCACATGGCAACCCCCAATGAGGTATGTTGCACATATTGATGTACAATTGTCATCTATGGCCATAGCATGGATGCAGACGCACATACCCCACAGGTAGTACCATGTGATGTAGGTAGGGGGGCATTGCTCGTGTACATGTGACAGTAGCTGTACAGACACATGTCCGGCATAGTCGTCATGTAGGGGTAGCTGTGGCATGTGACCGCTGGACATGCCCGTACAATTGACCATGTCCCACAGGAGATGTGTTATTTTGTACCACATGTGATGTGCTGACAACAAACTGTGAAGTGTACGGCTGCCGCGGTACCTGTGTGACATTGTCTGTGATGGGTGCAAAGACAAAAAGTAACGTATTGCGTGCCCACAAGCACCAGATAGCAGCAAAGCGTGAAGATACAATAGAAGGAGTGTGTGGGATGATAGCAACCCACAGGGGAGATGGTATGGATGGCAGCCCACAACCACATTTTGTGTGTACGGGGTTCACGCCCCCGACACATGAGCATGTGAGAGGCTAGTGTTACAGCTGTACAGGGTTGCATGCATATATGTTCAGCAACACCCCTGTGTGTCCCACCACTGGCCCGTGGACCGATGGACACCAACCAAATGTGCAGATATGAGATGTGCACAGCACATCACAGATGCCGACTGTAGCACAGGCTTACCGTGAAGAGATGTGCACAGTAGGTCTGCGCCTGCTCCAGTCTAACATGTAATGTGGTGAACGTCACCAATAGTCCGGGCCCATGCCACAGATGGATGTGCATGCATCTGTGTATGTGGCTGTGAATGTCTCCGCATAGAATATAGCTGTGTCACCGTGAACAAAATATGAATGGGTTGTATGTGTGAGGGGTGTCATCGGTATGGTCAGATCGACGATAGCATCAGAGACCCAGCTATGAGAACAACCCTGTCCCCATACATTGATACCTATCGGCCCAACACCACATTCACAGAGGGAGGGATGGCGGTGTGGCGGGAGCGACATGGGGTGGCAGCAGGCACTGGATGTACACATATGTGGTACCCACATCAGTGCAGGCAACCATCCATGTGCACGGATAGCGGTGTGTGTCCACATACAGCACTGTGTTGATCAATATCCCAGCACATAGCACCTCCCGGGGTTTTTATGCATGGATGTTGATACCTGCATGCACCAGACACCCCCTCAGCAAGCAGGGGCAGCATCCCCGTTTAGGCCAGTGTCCACACCATGGTGATAGACATGTTGAATGTCCATATACACATAGAAAAGACATATGGAATGGACAGCCACCCTGCCAATATCATCAACCCCAGGTGGATCACACCCAGTGCCATGTATGTGGCATACCCTGCCATACCATGCACACCTGCCCAGCAAGGCTGCATGAGCTATCACAGTCCTACATGGTGCAATGGACAAAAGGCACTGCCACTATCAACCATACACAGCTGTAATCTGGGGGTCATGCACCCTGTGGTGTTCCAGGTGCTGTGGGATGCCCTGGACAATGTGTGTGTTTTTACATGCTATGCATGGCCTTTCCTGCTAATGTGTCATGGTTACACATTGCCCTATGTTATCACATGTGCAACACAGGTGAGCTGTGGCAAGTTGTCCAAGACCCGTGCAGTGCTGTGTGGATGAACATGGCACAACACAAGCATGTGCAGGTGACCATGTGTATGTGTACAGTGCCACTGCTGTTTCACAATGGCTACAGCGTGATGTGTACTGACATATACACAGCGCCAGGTGAACAGAGCCCCCGCACATGGGGACCTATGCCAAGTGATATGGACACAGGTGCAGCCAGGTACACATGTCCACAGCAGGCTAACATCTACATGGGGGTGTACAGTGTGATGGGGTGGCACCAGATATGATGTGACACCCACGCTCAATGGTGTGAAGCCAACACATCAGCTGTGTCACTGCCACATGCCTTCACAGATTACTGTGCAGATGTCGATTGTCATAGCAATGTATTTCCAACAGTATGCCAGCACAGCAGTGTAAATGTGACCTGCCACCATCATTATGTCTTACAGATAATGCCACGTGCCCCCGCTTCAGTCGACAGGAGGAGGAGGTGTTTTCCCCATACCTCCATACCAACCGACCTTCTATTCAGTCGTGCCACAGCAGGCACAGGAATGACAGGTGATGTGGGAGGAGATGTGCAGGAGGGTGAACAGCTTGGGCGGATACAACCCCCAATCAGCAGATCCCAGGCACTGCACAGACCTGATCCGCATGCAAAAAGCTGCTGCAATCGCCAGACAACAACGTGGGACAGGTGGTGGGCCACCAACCCACCCCCCCTCACAGCCACGGAGGAGCTCCTGGCCAGTCTGGGGACACCCACGAACAACACGCAAAAACCCGCCCATCGTGGAGGTGGGTGTCTCCCAAACTATGAGCTTGGAGCTGCATGGTAAGTCAGTGTTGCATGTTTGTATGATGCGGGGGTGGGTGTCATAGTACAACACATAATATAGCAATACATGCCAGGTTTTGGCCACAAGATGCAACAAGTATGCTATGTTGTGTTAGCAGACATGTGCATAGCACATGCTAACTGTCAGATGCATGTTGTGACAAGCACAGTGCTGAACGTGGTGATAGTAATGGATAATGTGTTTACCTTTGTGTCATACCTGTACAGTTACGTCTGGCGGTCGCAAAACAAGGGTCTGTTGCAGGTAAGTCTGTTGCTAGTCAAAGGCATGATATGGTGTATTGATATTCCACATGTGTCCAGGCATGACATGCACACCTGTGTGTGCCCCCTCACATACAGGTTGCACCACCGACACACACACCACAACAGTAGATACAACCGTTAGCGGGGTGGCAAAACCACACAAACCATTGGTGTGTTACGGCATCAGCTATGCATACAATGGTGTAGGTGTTCCACAATGGCTGCATGTGTAGTATGCATCGGTATGCCCTGCAGTATGCACACAGTACCACATAGTGAGCTGTGATCTTGCCAGAGCACAGGTGTTACCAATGTGACATGCCCTGCATCGGTGCACACGGGACATGGCACATGCCATGTCCCATGCACGTGGATGTCTGGCTGCAACATTGTCACACCATGACATGACCTATGGAAAAAGCAGACATCCACACTGTCTGCATATCCGTAGGGGAAAGTGACACCTTACACTAGTATGGTTGTATGTCACATGGGCCACCACAGGGCCGGGGCCATGTCCCCCCACACAATTGTCAATGACCCAGACAGACAAGGCCATGGTCGATACCTACAGGCATGTTGCCACACAGTACATCCACAGTGGGTAGTCACCTTTCACCCTGTACACCCGTAGTGGGATCAGCACTGTAGGGGACCACCTGGACATCTGATGTAGTACCCCAGTGACATGGAATGCCCCTCCACAGCTACTCCATCTGTCCCCAATGTCCACCATATATGTGCTGAGCAGCTGAACTGACTTACAGACATGGCAATGTAAGCGTCCAGGTCACGCCCCACAGAAACATAACTGTGTCCTGCTACTGTGCAGTGGCACAGTGCCCACTCCACACTGTACAGCTATGTAAAAGCTCCCCCAACCGCACCTGCACAGACATCCCTGTTACCCATACATTGTATCTGTAGACTGCACATAACACTGAACAGCCTTTTGATGTGGTGCATGGGGGGACACCATTCCCCACATGATACCACATGTTTGCGGGGTACATGTATGTTTGGGAGCCATGTGTACTGTCAACTGCCCGGGGCCCCAGGTGTATCACGGTGATGCATGAAAACTACCATGAATGTGTGTACTGCATGCCTACTAAAAGACACCCGCCTGTTGTACTGTTCCCACCATTCACTGGTCTGTGGTGTGTGAATGCTGCATGCCACCTGCATTGTCACATGCATGATGTGTGTGTGTGTGTGTGTGTGTGTGTGTGTGTGTGTCTGTATTGTAACCGATGGTATGTCTTTGTATTGACAGGTGCTGTAGGTGAGTTCCCCTCCTGCGGTCCATCTGATGCTAGTGTCCCCACAGATACTAGTGGTGATGACCATGTGCATGAGGCACAGGCAGGGTCGTCACAGGCAGAGACTGTGCCATTGGTGAACATCACACGTCCCCCTTTATCCCTGCACACAGTTCAGATGCCCACACATACCCCAACACCGTTTCCCATAGATGACGGTCAGTCAGCGTTTTTGGCACGAGCAGGAATGTGTGGTGGCTGCAGAAGGTGTGGGTAAAACCATGTTGCCAGTGTAATGACTGGTGCAGTGCCACGCAGGCATGTGGCAGGTGCTGCTCGTAGGGGAGCACCGCAGACATACACCTGGGTACAGGGTGCAGCAGCTGGTATAACCAGACGATGTTCCAGACTGTAATGGGGCGCAGGCACTGCCGACGGCAGAACCAGGAAGGGCAGAGGCTGCAGAGGTCTGCAATCCGTTTCCCTTTAATGACAACATCCAGGCATTGGGGAATGCCCAACAGCATCTTGCCGATGTTCTGGATAGGAGATTGGGTGAGATGGCTGGTATCCTCGACCCAGGCATGGCCATCCTTTAGGGGTGCCGTGCAGGAACACCAGGTAGGGGGGAGGCATAGGGCACGGGGGGGCCAGCAACACCACCTGCTGCAGGTCGCGGTGCCCCCCATGCCCACCCCCAGTGCTGGTAGCAGCAGCAGTGCAGCTGCCCACACCAACCACACCAGGACAGAGCAGGCCACGGGGGGGGGGCCCTGGGCCCCATGGGGGCACGTTTTCCCGCGGACATGTGACATCGGAGAGTGGACAGTCCGACCCCCACCCGGTTGTGCCGTGCGACCCCAGGCAGGCACGGGGCACGCGCCGGGCCGGACCCAAAAGTGAAGGGGGGCCGTAACACCTGCAAATTTTAAAAAAAAAAAAAGGGGCCCCCCCCGGGGCTGGG